>NW_005841844.1:1486207-1512521 GCF_000455745.1 Alligator sinensis
CCTCCCCCGGCCCCCCCCCCCCCCCCCATCTGCCTCCCACTCTCACTCTGGAAGGACTTTTCAATCTCTTTCCATCGCTGCATCAGAAACCTCTGTTCCAGGAGGGTTACTCTGACCTTGACCTGGAGTAACTCCGCTGTGGTGTCTGCAGGAAGGGACGTGAGCTCAGCGACCTGCCTTAAAAAAAAACACAAAAAACCTCCTCGCTTTCTCTCCCTTGCTCCCATCCATTTGCCTGGGCGCTGCGGCCTCAGCAAAGCTTTATCTTGGTTCTCTAAAAGGCTCCCTGGTTGACATACACACCGTATGGGAGCACTCAGCCGAGGAGAGCTGTAAATCTCCAAAGGCCTCATCTTGTGGGGCACATTAGCTGTTTTAAGCTTGTCAGCTTTCACCGATGGAAATTGACTGTTTAAAGCCAGGACTCCCCCAGCATCCTGCTCCATTTTACATCCCTGAGACACCAGCGTGTCTTGATTCTATTGGACTGTTGGGCATTACACTCCCACTCGTCCTAGGGGAGTATGTTTTCCTAGGCTCAGTTTCCTTGCGTCCCGCCAGGGGTATGTGCGTCTCAGAGCAGCCTCCTCCCATTCTATCTGATGCAGCGCTGCCCTCACCTCTGGGATTGGGTGGTGATACATAACATTGCCAAGTGCCCGGTATGATCACGCTGTCTCCTCCGGTGTCAGTGCATTCTGATGACATCAGACCCCACAGCAGCTTAGTCTGGGAGGTTTATGAAAATCGGAGCAGACTTCAAGGCGATCCAGTGGGATTCGAATGCAGTGATGTGTGTGTGCTTCTCAGCACTTGGTAGGGACTCTCATCAGAGAGACGGTGGCTGCACTCAGATTGCATCAGCAGCACATACCGTCCACTTCCCAGGAGCTTGCCTGGTGAGAACGCTGCACTGTGACCCGATAACTCCATGCGTCTATTGTTCAGTGGCTTGGAGCTGATATCCTGTGAGCTGAATCATTAGCATGCAAATAAGCCCTGCTCCGGGCTACATTTTCCAAAAAAAATTATGTCTGAGTAACAACCCCCACCCCTGCCCTCTCCCACTTGGCACCTTTGCACTTGCCCTTCCCTAGCACATCAGAGCATAATTTCTGTTGGACATATAAGCAAGAGCTCAAGGAAACTGGCTGTCTCTCGAGGCCTTGCCACAGGCCCAAGGCTGGGATGTTCCTAAACAAGTCAAGTACTCCATGGTTTTGCTGGTATAAAATTCCAGTCTCAGGGCATATGGCAGCTCTTCTCAATGGGGCATGACCCAGCCCAGTGGCACTATGGGTACATGCACAAGGGAAAGATATCAAACAGTATGGGGAGTGTAAGGGAACCTGACCTTAAATGAATGTAAGTACTGGTGGAAGAACAACAGGGTGAACCTGATAAAGCATGGGCCTGCTGAAGGGAGTACAGAGCTAGGGGCTTTGCTACAGCCCAGTGATGGTGCCCGTGTCCCCAGCAGATGAGCTGTTTTCCAGCCACCCCCTGCTTCTCTTTTGCCCTATATACTCCAGGGTCAGGGAGCAGGTGCATAGGGAAGCAGTGTAAAGCATAGGGGCCAGCATCTAATGTTACTCATACCCACAGATGGCACATGAGATTACAGCAACCCTGAACAGTGCATGGAACTGCAGGAGCAAGGTCTGAGTCATCAGATCTGAAAAGGCGAAGAGGCCGGGCAGTATTAGCTACCAAACCCAGAGAGGACAGGTGCATCCATCTTGAGATATGGATGCACCCTAAAGCAAAGCTCCCCTTGCTGAAACCTGGGCGATCTGTGAGTCCTCAGTGTCTCTGAAGGTCTGTAGGTGTTTCCCTCATGCTGGGACTTCAGGACCTGGATCAGTGAAATTAATTTAGACTGGGTTATTCCGAGGAGCCAAAGGAGGTGGATGCCTCTCCCACTTTGGAATTCAGTCAGGTAGAGGCCAAACTCTACTGAAAATCCCCACTTTTTCCTCTTTGGACCCAGTCCTGACACCACTAGAAGTTTGGCCTCTTAGGAAGATCCCTAAGCCCAAACTGTATTCCATAGTCAAACCAAACAGGAGATGGCTGTCGACTCTGTGGCATCTCAGCATGGTGCAAATGCCAGCAGCTCTGCCCATGGGTCCCATCCACCCTGATATGTTATTAATAGAAACAGACCTGAATCAAAACTGCTCTTTTTATCCCTAATCACCCCAAATGCTGAGCCTAGGGGTGAGCTGTGTAACTTGGGGTGGGGGGCACTTCTATTTTTGATCCTATATTCTTCAGGGCTTTCCAGCCAGGACAAAGAAGTAATGGGCGATGTCTTTAACTCTTGGAGGAGCAAGCATTTCCCAGATACCAGTTTGAGCAGCAGTAATTAATATCTGTGAGAATTAAAGGGTAATTGGAGAAGGAACTAGAGCTTTCACATGCTGCTAATTTTCTCCTTGGTTACAGCAGAGAGGGAAAGGAGCTCGGAGAGGCTGCTGACATGGGGAGAACTGGCAGGAGAGGCATGTGGGTTGATTAGTAAAGGGGCATTGCACAGTGTGGGGCATGATCAATGGTAAGTGTAAATAGTAGCCCCAAATTCACGGAGCAGCCAATGACTTTCTGTTGGCCTTGGAGGGGGTGATAGCAGCTCAGGCATAGAGCCGTTACTCTCGGCTGCGTTAGGTGTTCAGCTGCCTTCGGGAAACCAGTCATGCCATTCTCCATTAGAAGACAAAGCCTTTCCATGCATAATGAAGGCAAATGGATCACATGCAGCAGGGAGAAAAATGCTCACGTGCAGGGGAGGGAAGGGCAAAACAGGCACATTCCCAAAAAGCAAGCCCAAATTCTGGTTGTGCTCTGGGTGCTGGCACTGGCCCTGGCTCTCCTCTTACTTATTCCAGTTGAATGCCAGATTTGAGTGTCATACCCAGCTGCCCTCTGTGTGGCAGGGAACAGAATCTGGCCCTGTCTCAGCTGTCAGCTCTAGCGATTCCCAGCAAACCCATTCTGCTGTGATTCTGTACTCTCCTCAGTGTCTGTCCCTGGCGGTGCCCAGAAAAAGGCTGGCATCAGCCAGCCTCTGTGCCCGTCTGATAAAGCTGGCTTTTGATTCTGGAAACCTGAGACAAGGGGGTGCCAGGAAGGATCCAGCCAGTTGCCTCCTGCTGCTACCTGCAGTCCAGCTCTACTTAAGAGACCATGCCAGCTCTCTCTTCTGGCAGGTGGCTTGGCCAACAAGAGCAGGGATGCGAAGTGGGAGTAGCTGTAGGAGCCACTGACACCAAGATGATTGGGGGCTGGGGGGAGTGCTGACTGTCAAGGGAAGGGATGGGGAGGCTGCAGGATGACTTCCAAGGTGGTGCAATGACACAGAGCTGTCACGGCTAAGAATCAGGCAAGAAAGAGATTTGGAGTCATAGTTACTGATTCAGGGGGTGAAGACAAGATCAGCATTACATCAGTGTAAAATTAACAGACAGGCAAGGCAAACTCCTAAACTGTGGTAAGTTTTATGCAGCTGATGAAAATTACTTCTGAAAGAACAAAGGGTAAAGATCTACTGATGAGTTACACCAGTTTCAGTTTCATGTGTCCACATCCTTCATCCCAGGGTAGACGGTTGCTAAATGCAAACTGGTATTTACCTGCTCCCTGATGCTCTGTGTGCAAGACAGTAATAGCTGCCTGCTACGCGAGCAACCCCAGCATAGCTGCCCATCTATCCATTCCTGAACCCAGTGTACTTTACATCAGCATGCAAAAGTGATGTAAATTATTCCAGGCTATACATATGTCTGCTTGTACCCACAGTCCCTGGCTCGGGGAAGGGCGACACTCAGCAGACGGCTGCTGTTTCCCTGCAAGTCCCTCAACAAGCTGAGCAGTTTCCTGTGTGAGATGAGTCACTGCTCCATCTGGAGATGAGACTTCCCTCTGGCAGCCAGTTATGGGCAGCTGTGCTTGCAAGAAGCCAACCTTGACCCAAGTACAGCCTTAAAACCAGCAGGCTGGGCAGTACTGACTTGCCTTCACAATTCAGCTGGTGAGCTTGTAGACTGCCCTGGTCCTACTGCCTTGCTTTGACTATGGCCCCTGCTGTTGCTCCCTGTTGCTGGGACTCTGGTTCTGATCTATGGCTCGCTCCTGACTCGGCTCCTGAGCCCTGGAGTGTTTTTGGCCTTGACTTTTCTCTGGACTCCTGATCCAGCCCCTCAACCAGCCATATCACCCAGGTGCTGACAGTCAGTTTACCCCTTAATAAATGCATGATGTGTCTGCACTCTACGTCAGTGGTTCTCAGACTTCTGGGGACAACAGACCGTGCCAATCCCCCAGATTCCTCACAGACAATAATGTCTTTCTTTGGGGACGGGAGAGGAGAGGGACAGCAATCCGCAGAGTGTTTACAATGGACCATAATTTGAGAACCACTGATCTAACAGAGAATGGCTAAACTGAATACAGGGTCCCCAGTATTGTCAAGGCAAGGAGTAAATGTACAGAAAAAGAATCGCTCCTCCTGGCTCCATGCTCTGTGCTGCTTTATCCAGCATGCAGCCCAAATGTGGGCTGTGTTTGTGACCATACCCCATTGCGCTCTCTCATTTCAGCCGCTGCTCGCCAGCACCCAAAGGTCTTGTTCAGCATTTTCCAATAATCTCCCTCCCCCCCAGGATATCTTTCATTTTGATTGTTTTCCTCCAGGGATATTAGCTCGCGTGTTTGCTGACTGAATCTCAATTTATTTCCTCTCCGTGTTCCTGACCTCTCGAGGGCACCACGCCTCCTGCTTTGGTATCCTCTGCACATTTAAATCGCATGCTGCACCATCTCCCTTCCAGATGGCTAAATGTAGCTGCAGCGCCCCATGGAGCGTCTTTTCCCCCACTTGGTAATCTGTGCTGTAGCTACTGCTCAGTCCAAGGGTTGGCACTCACATCCATGGCAACCTGAATTCATGCGTCACTGTAGTAAGGGCAGGCCCATATGCAGGGAAGTGCTAGGGATGCTGCCTCCCAGTGCTTCAACAGATCCCCAAACAGGGGAAGGAAGGGCTTTAGGTTCTGCTCCCTCTCTACTCCTGCATCCCTTGCAGCAAGCTCTTCTCCTTTTAGCTCCCTCTACATGAGCAGGCAGCACACTGAGCAACCCAGGTGCCAAAAGAGTCTGAAAGTGTGCGTGGATCAGCCTTAGACAAAGGCACACAGACCACCAACTCTACACCCACAATCCATTTTTCCTGCCAAAGCACCAGGAGAAAGGGTGTGCAGCTAAAGACCCCGTGAGCTATATGACACACCGGGGTGGTCTTACCTGGCTGGGTGGATGGAAGAATGATATACCATCACAGCACTGGCCCATCCACTTTAAAGTTGGTAACTCCATTGGGGTAACTTAGAGCAGGGTCAGGGACATGGGCTCAAATCCTACTCTGAATCATACAGACACCCCTCTGCAGCTAACAGCTGTACAAACGGTATGCAGCAGCATAGCTGGCATAAATCAGTGTTGCCCTAGTGCAAGCAACAGACCTGTGCTGATTTTCACCAGCAGGAGTCTGGCCCTGCAAACAACTGGAAACGAGCTCTGGTCCTCAAGTGACTCAACCAAAACTGCTCACAAATTGCTACATTTGTCATTGCTGATGGGTCCACTGATTACAGTAGAGTCCTCACTGATTTGCATCAGCATGCAAAGAGAACCAGGCCCTTGCTAAGGAGTCTGATTTTCCAAGATGCTTACTGGATGTCTCAGTGCCACTCTGGACTCCACATCCAAAGCTAAGGCCACTTTTTCAGCCCATTACAAGAGCATTGTAAACACGTTGAAAAATGTGTCTGAATCAGTCATGTGCTGTGAACCAGGCTGTGGCTGAAAGTATCAAGAACGCTCTAGCTGCTGGTCAGCTTGAAATCCAGTTTGACAGCTCCAGCTCCCAACCTTTGCCCTTTGTTAAAGGATCCACCTCAGAAAGGCTAGAGTCTCAACAGTTCTGCCTACTTTTCTCCTATTGGCATGTGGGGCACCTCTGTGGTAGCTCACCCAGTTTTATGGAAACAGATGGTTTCTCAAGCCACAGTCACTTGCACTTGCACTTGCACTCTAGCCAACATTTTTTCCATCTCATTCTGTATTATTTACATTGAGGGCACCCCTTCAAGCTGCAAGCAAGTATACAGCCCTGCTGTCCTAGGCACTGTATATACGAATTGTAGAAGAAAAACCTCACACTAGAGGGCCAGTGGAGGGCAATGTGTATTTGCCCTTTGATTTCCATGTACAGCTGTTGCTGGGGAGATATTTTTGTGCACTGGTGAAGCCCTGAGTGCAAACACTGATAACAGAACTGATAACAGTGCAGCTGCAGTGGTATGGCTTAGCCACCCCCAGTTCCTGGAAAGGGGGGTCTTAGCCCATGCTGAACTCATAACTACACAATTACCAGTCGACAATTCAGCTGCCTTGGAACTAGCAAGCACGCGGTAGCACAATATAGGTGGGGCAAGCAGGGCATCAGCCCCAGCACCGAGCTAGAAGGGGTGTCAGTACAGCCTCCTCCCACCAAAAGTCTTTCTATGCCCTGCAGAGCCCTATGTAACCTGGCCACAGGAATGGAATTAAGCCCCCTCCCACCTGGGGACTCAGCCATGCCCTGGGAACACCATGGGGTACCAGGAGGCCCACCTGATATCCTCAGGGCACCCCTGCGGCTGCCTGTCACTCAGCAGAAGCAGCCTGTCACAGTCCACTAGGCTCGCCAGCCTAGTGGGTAGAACCAGGCATAAAGCAGTGGTTGCTGGAGTAAAGGTCAGAAGCCAGGATCCAAAGCCTGGAATCAGAAACCTAGTTACTAATTCCAAAGGATAATGCACAGGACAAAGTCCAAGAGTAAGCCAAGCCAGGGCCAGAAGTCAGAAAACAGGCTGCAAAGAGAATCCAAAGGACAAAATCCAGGATCAAGCTGAAGGCTGGGTCAGGAATCCAAGAAACCAGAAATGTTGCTGGGATAGAAGCTGCTCAGGGACTGAAGATTAGTGCGTTGTCCAGCAAGGCTCGGGTGCTGGAGGAGTTCCTTAAATGCTGCGCCAGAACCAATCAGAGGGAAGGGGCTGGGGGTCAGCGTCAGCTCACTTTCATTGGTAGTAACTGGGTCAGTGCACTTAAAGGCTACAGGGCAGGAGCCTGCCTCAGCCTTACAGAGCTGACCTGGGCAGTAGCACAAAAAGAGCCTTACGGTATGCTCCCCCTTCTCAAGGATGGTTTCCAGACACCCCTGACCCCTGGGTCAACTTTATTAGGGTAAGCCTGATGGAAGTCTTTTATGAGGTCCAGTGCATGGACATTGCTCATTGGTTCCCAAGAACATTCCTGTGAGTCATGCCTCTCCCAGTCCACTAGATTGTGTACTTTTCGCCTGATTATCTTGGAGTCTAGAATGTGGTGAATCAAAAACTTCTCTTGACCTTGGATCTGCGCAGGGGGTGGAGTGCTCAACTTAGAAATGGGTTTTCCTTATGAGGCTTCAGTAGGGAAATGTGAAAGACCAAGTGCATTTTCATCTGTATGTGACTGGGTTGATCTTTGCAACGATTAGGAAGGGCCCAAGTACCGGTAGTCCAGTTTGGTGGATGGACACATAGATTGTAGGTTGCAGGTGGATAGCCAAACCTTATCCTCCACCAAGAAGCCTTCTTGACAATTATCTGCCAATTTCTTGCAAGTGTCCTTGGCGGCTTTCAGATGTTGCTTTAGCTTGTGTTGGACCTGGTGGATGTGACTGACCAGGTTGGCTGTGGCTGGTGTGTGAGAGTTCTGGAAGGCAAGAAATGAACGTTGAGGTGGAAACCATAATTCAAACAAGAAAAGGGGGGGGGGAGGGGGTTGGTGGCAACATGTTCTGAGTTATTATATGTGAATTCCACAAGTAGGAGTAGCGAGACCCAAATGTCTCAGTAATCATTCAAAGAGCATTGGAAATATTGTTTGAGCATCTGACTGATCTGTTCTGTTTCTGTCTATTACTGGGTGATAGGCAGATGAAGTAAGCGGTTTGATTTCTAACAATTTTAAGAGCTCTTTCCAGAAGTGGGAAATGAATTGTGGGCTGCAGTCTAACATGATGCCTCTAGGAAGACCATGCAGCCAGAAGACATTTTCTAAGAATAGTTGGGCTATCTCTGGGACAGTGGTGGTCTGGGGGCAAGGGATGAAGTAGGCCATCTTGGTGAGGAGGTCCACTACCACCAGGATGCTTGAGTGTCCTAGGGCAGGAGGTAGATCAGTAACTAAATAAATAAATATCAACAGACGCTGTGCGCAAGGGCAAGCTTGGTTGGAGGAGGCCTAGTGGCTTGGCATGTGGAGTTTTGGCAAGCCTCACAGGAGTCAGTATATTTCCAATGCTCTGACAAAGTTGGGGCTACCAAAAAGTGTGGAGGATCAGGCTGGTAGTTCTGGCAATACCAAAATGCCATGCAAGCCAAGAGTCGTGGCACCCTCAGAGGACTTCTCCTTTGAGATCCCCTTCAGGATTTAGAGATATCCCTTATGCCAACGGTGCCCATTGTGAACCTGAAATTCTGATAGGGAGGATGGTCTGGGTCCTTCTGAATCCTGCCAAACCTGAGCAACAAATAGTCCTGGGGGATCAACGAACAGCCGTGTCATTAAGTCCTTGTGCACTGTGGCCCTAACAAAGTTCTTGGGGCTCAGAATGATGGAATAGGTTTTGGGACAGCGTTCTAGATGTTCATTCTTCTGGGACAGGGTGCCTGCCTTACTATTTTTGGTGCCTGGATGGTAGGTGAAATTGAACCATGTAAAGAACAAAGACCAATGGATCTGTCTTTGGTTTAGATTTCATGCAGCTTGTAGGTATTCAAGATGTCTGTGGTCAGTTAATATCTGGACCAGGAACCAAGACCCTTTTAGGTGGTATTGCCATTCCTCAAAGACAGCCTTGATTGCTTGGAGCTCCTGATCCAAGATGTTATAGTTGGGGTCAGCTTCCTAGAGAAGAAGGCGCATGGGTGGGGAGCCCCTGAGGGCTGATGGTTGGGCCAAGATAGACCTGATGACACAGCTGGAGGCATCTGTCTCCCCCAGGAATGACCATGCTGAGTCTCGGTGAATTAGAATAGGGGCTCAGGTGGAGGCTAGTTTAAGCCCCTCAAAGGCGGACTAGGCCTCTGGGGTCCAAGAGAAGTGCATTCCTTTCTTGTGAAGTGCAGTGATTTGGGCCAGCTGTTTAAAGAACCCCTTGATAAATCTCCTGTAGAAGTTGACAAACCCAAGGAACCACTGAACCTCATGGATATCCCTTGGAGGTTGCTGCTCTAGAATGGCTGAAACCTTCTTCAGATCCATGGACAGTCCCTCTGGTGTAATTACATACCCTTGATAAAACATGTATTGAGTTTCTAACTCACACTTTTCCAATTTGGCTCCTTAGTCATGCCAATACCTTTCAAACATGGCATTCATGCTGGCTGGGACGCCAGCCAGGTGTCTATCCAATCTCCTTTTAAACACCTCCACGGAAGGGGACAGCACCATCTCCCTTGGAAGCCTATTCCATATTTTAGCAACTCTCACTGTAAAGACTTTTTTCCTGATGTCTAATCTAAATTTGCTGTCTTCCAGTTTGTGGCCATTGTTTCTAGTTACCCCGACAGGTGCCCAAGTAAACATTGTATCCCCTATTTCTTGTTGTCCCCCCTGATGAGTTTGTAGGTGGCCATGAGATCACCTCTCAGCCTCCTCTTGTGGAGGCTGAAGAGGTTCAGGTCTCCCAATAGGTCCACATAGGGCTTTTTCTGTAGGCCTTTTTGTAGGCCAGTCTTCTATTCATAACCTTTGTGGATGGGGATGAGGTTATAGGCACCCCAGACATCCAGTTCAGTAAATATCTTGGTGGAGTGGAGCGTGTCTAACACCCCTTGAAACAACAGAAATGAGTATTGGTTCCAGAGGGTGCTCTGGTTCAGTGCTCGATAGCAGGGGTGGGCAATTACTTGGGCCCGAGGGCCTCATAGGGAGATTGGATGAGCTGTCGCGGGCTGGGTCAGCACCCCATCCCACTCCCTCTCCACCCATACCCCTCCACAGACACTCACCAAAACTCCCTATGGGGCTTTGGGTGGGCAGGGAGCTGTGTTCAGGAGCAGGACAGACATGATCTGCTCCCTGCATGTCCTGCCCTACTGGGGGAAGTGGTGTGGGGGCGTTCTATGTGCATGTTGGGGGGTGGGGGCTCCCTGAGAGCTAGCCGAGGGTGAGGGGAAGGAGGGGAAGGTGGGGGGCACTTGCAGCAGAGCTCATTCAGTCGGCAGCCGCCCCCATGGAACTGTGCATGGGGTTGAACCTCACCTGGGAGAGCCTGTGCCATGCTTCTGCCCACACCCACCAGTCCCAGTGCCAACCCTGGCCCAGGTCCAGATTCTGGTGGGGCTGTTCCCAATGTGGTTGCAGCTGGATGGGCTCATGTTGTCACCTGGAGGCAAGGGGAACAGAGCAGCACCTGGCAGCTGCAGCCGCAACAGGAACAGCCCTGCCAGAAGTTGCACACGCTGACCAAGGCCCGAGCCCGGCCCAGTGGGGCTGTTCTGCAACCCTTGCCTCCAGCTGTGGCTGCTGCTCCTGCTCCTTCCCATGCCACATCAATCCAGACAAGCAGAGCAGGGGGAAGGCAGCTGAGAGCTAGACCTGGAGCTCCATGTGCTGGTCAGGGGCTGAAGCTTTCATCCCCACACCAGGAACAGCCCCACCAGAAGCTGTGCAGTGCACACACTGGCCAGGACCCAGGCCACAGCATGCTGCTTTGCTCCCTTCACCTCTAGCGGCAGCTCCTCTTCCCATTCCTGCCCCTGCTGTACCACTCTTAGCAGGAGGGGAAGAAACTTCAGCCAGGCAGCTCCCACTGGAAGTGTGGAGAGCAGAACAGCATCCAGCTGACTAGAGACTTGAGATCAAACTCAAAGAGGAAGTATCTTTAACCAAATAGAGTCTGGGCTCCCAATAAGATATCGATGGGGCAATCGTATGGGTGATACAGAAGAAGCTGATCCACCCACTTCTTATCAAATACATCAACCAGATCTCAATACTTCCCGGGGATAGAAGAGTCACTGGCTGGCAGACGAGCAGTCTCTGGGGGTGCAGGCTTCGTTCCCTCTGCAGATGGCATTGAGTGGTCTACTGCACTGGCCGTATGATCTGGGCTGTGATCTGGGGTATCCCTTAGGAACATGTCCAGTTGCAGTAAGTGGAACCAAACTGGAGTTCCCTCTGCCCCCACACAATATTGGGGTTGCGAAAGGAAAACGAGGGAGCTCCCAAGATAATTGAGTGGGGAGAATGGATCAGGTCAAAGCAGAGAAATTCCTGGCATCCTTTGATCCACACTTGCCCATGGAGAAGTTTCCTTAGTGATGGGTTCCACTGACTCCACTATATTTGGGGTGCATTTAGACATGACTGGAATCTGGTGCTGGGAGGCAAATGCCAGACACCTCTGTATGCAAAAGAGCTATTTGGGAGACACCATCTATGGCTGGATGATTCAGACAAAGGGGGACCAGTAAGGATAAGTGTGGTCTCTTCATGGTGGCAGAGGTTCTTATACAAGATGGAAGGGGCAAGGTCTGAGGTAGACAGCTGACCTGGCTTGCTGTCCCCCCATCAAGGTTTCCCAGAAGTGAAACTCAAGTTGTCTGAAGAAAAATGCCCCACTCCCCCACAGTAGAGGCAGAGACCTCAGTGCGCCTTTTCTTCAGGGGAGAGTTTCTGCCTGGTCTCTACAGGCTACAATATAGGTTTTTCTAGGTCCCTGGGTGGCCCTACAGACTGGGGTGAGTCCCGCTTCTCTTGCTGACATTGGGTCAGGCAAATATTGATCTTAATAAAGAGATCAAAGAGGCCATCCAGGTTGCTGGAATCTCAACTAGAGGGGTTTATCAAAGATGAGCTGGCCTGAGGCCCTAGCTAAAATGGAAATGCTGCGCAGCCTTGTTCCACTCCGTGTCCATGGCCAGGCACCTAAATCCTGTGGCATACCTGGACACAGGGTGGTAGCCCTGTTTAAGAGTCTAGAGGGCCTGTTTGGTTGTGTTCACCTAATTTGAGTCCCCAAAGATGTTGACCATTGCCCCAGTAAAAGCTTCGAGTTGATTGAGGAAGGGATTGAAGGGCTCCGAAACAGGGAAGCCCAGGCCAGGGCATCTCCAGTCAGGAGACTGATTATCATCCCCACTCTGGCTGCGCCTGAGGTGCATATTCAGGGATGCAGCCTGAAGGCCAGGCAGCACTAATTTATCACTTGTGAAATGTACAAGCGCCGTTGTCAAATTTGCTTGGGGGTGAACCCTTGGGTCCGGGGCTGGCGGGAGTGGGAGTGTTTTGAGCCTGCAGCACAGTGATCCGAGTCTGCGAATTCTGCAGCATGGCCACCAGTTCAGCCACAGAAGTCTGACCTGACAACTGGTCTATCGTGCAATGGCCCTGTCAGGTGATTGGACAGCTGTGCAAGCCATCACAATCCATCAGGTTGGCTGGCCTAGTGGATAAAGCCAGGCATGGCGTGGAGGTTGTAGGGATAAGGGTTAGAAGCCACAAGTCAAGAGTCAAAATACCAAGTTATTGTATTTTAGGAATCAGAAACCTAGTTATCAAGTCTGAAGAACAGTCGTAGACTCATAGAATCATAAAAGTAGGGTCGGAAGGGACCTTGTGGATCTTCAAGTCCAACCCCCTGCCTGGGCAGGAAAACTGGGCTCAAATGACCCCAGCCCAGTAGGCATCAAGCCGCTTCTTAAAGACCCCCAGGGCAGGAGCCAGCACCACTTCCCTTGGAGGTTGCTTCCAGATCCTAGCCGCCCTAACTGTGAAGTAGTTCTTACAGATGTCTAATCTAAACCTACTCTCCAATAACTTGTGGCCGTTATTCCTTGTTATCCCGGGGGGGCGCTAGGGGAAACAAGGTCTCCCCCAAACCCTTCTGATCCCCCCTACTGAGTTTATAGATGGTCACCAGGTCCCCCCTCAGCCTTCTCTTGTGAAGGCTGAACAGGTTCAGGTCCCGTAGCCTCTCATTGTAGGGTCTGCCCTGCTGTCCCCGGATCGTGCGGGTGGCCCTCCTCTGGACCCTCTCAATGTTGTCCACATCCCTCTTGAAGTGCAGTGCCCAGAACTGGACACAGTACTCCAGCTGTGGCCTGACCAGTGTCACGTAGAGGGGGAGGATCACCTCCTTGGCCCTACTTGAGATGCACCTGTGGATGCATGATAAAGTCCGGTTAGCCCTGCCGACCGTGACCTCGCATTGTCGTCCCATGTTCATTTTGGAGTCAGTAATGACTCCGAGATCCCTTTCTGCCTCCTTCCCTAGCAGTGGGTGAATAAGGAGCCCAGCTGAGGGTTGCCGGGGCAACCAGGGAAGGTCAGCTGACCAGAAGGGGCAGGGCCTGGCCCTCATAAAGCCCAGGGGCTCAGGCCAGGCTAGGAGTTCTCTGCCAGCTGCCAAAGAGGAAGGAGCTCTCTCATGGAAGGGATGGAGTAGTTCCTGGTAGGCTTGGGCATTGTTATGGCCAGGCGGCTTCTGTTTAAGTTATAGCCGATTGGCTTGTATTTTGTGTTGCTGTTTATGACCGGTGGTTTGGGTGAGGCTATCAGGGGATGGAGAAGGCCTCATAGGGGACCCACAGTGGTGTGGGGGCCCCAGCGCCAGTGAGGGCGCAGCATCCGGGGTACATTGACCCCAGCCCCAGAGTGGGGCAGTTGAGAAGCCCCAGTGCGGGCAGGGTGAGCCCCGGAGAAGGGGGTAGCAATGCGGTGAGCCCCAGAGAAGGGAGCAGCATTGCGGTGAACCCTGAGGAAGGGCGTAGCATTGCGGTGAACCCTGGAGAAGGGGACACTATTACTAAGGAGCTCCCAGAGAGAGGGCAGCTTTACAGAGGAGCCCCGAGAAAAGGGGCGGCACTGCAGACGAGCCCCAGAGGAGGGCAGCGTGATAGTGAAGGCCCTGTGAGAGGGAAGCGCGATAGTGAAGGCCCCAGAGGAGGGCGGCAAAACTAAAGAGGGGCGGCATTGTGGAGAAGGCCCCAGAGAGAGGGCATGGAGAGAGACAGGGCCACGAAGGGCCCAAGTGCCAGAGAGGGGTGTAAACCTGGACAGAACAATGTCCGTTCCAGCTGCAAGGCTTGGGGTGTGATATAAGGGGTGGTTGGAGCCACGCATAGCCCCTAAGGCTAGGGTGCCCCGGAAGCACCCATTTCTAGAGTGGGACCCACGAGGGGTCTGGGAGTCCACAGGCAGAGACTACAACAAGAAGTGACCAAGAGGGCATGAAAAGGCAGCCTCCCTAACATATTTTAACATCAAAGATGTGGCAGGCGAGAAATCGAGGATGCTCTTGGGCCAACTTGGCACGGGAAGGGGCCTTAAGGAGATCACGGCCCTCCTGTAGGACCCCGCCTGTGACACCCATCTTATAAGTGTGCTGCTGGTTACTACTGCCCAAGTGCAGCACCCTGCACTTGTCCGTATTGAAACACATCCTGTCTTTGTTAGCCCACCCTTGCAACCTATCTAGGTCTTTCTGCAGTCTTTCCCTCCCTACTAGCATGCCCACCTCACCCCAAATTTTGGTATCATCAGCAAATTTGAACAGGTTGCTTTTCACCCCATCATCCAAATCCCTGATAAAGAAATTGAACAGTGCAGGCCCAAGGACCAAGCCCTGGGGGACTCCACTGCCCACTTCCCCCCGGTCTAATATGACCCATCCACCACCACTCTCTGAGTTTGACCCTTCAGCCAATTTGCAATCCATCTGACTGTGTAGGGTGAAGTCCAAAAGTAAGCCAGGGCCAGGAGTCAGGAAACAGGCCTACAGGGAGAATCCAAAGGACAAAATCCAGAAGCAAGCTGAAGGCAGGGTCAGGAATCGAAAAAAACAGAGATGTTGCTGGGACAGGAGCTGCTCAGAAACTGAACACCAGTGCATTGTGCAGCAAGGCTTGGGCGCTGGAGGAGTTCCTTAAATGCCGCTCCAGAGCCAATCAGAGGGAAGGGGCTGGGGTCAGATGGCCTTCATTGGTAGTAACTGAGTCAGTGCACTTAACAAGGGCTACAGGACAGGAATCTGTCTGAATCTTACAGAGCTGACCTGGGCTGCAGCACAAGGGCATTACACAGCCCAGCCTGCACTGGTAAAGCAACAGCTCAAGTGAAGGGAACCCAGGCAGGTAAGACTCCTCTCCCTCTTCCCTTTCCCACTCCCTTCCCACTTTCCAGTTGTCAGTATAATTTCACCCCTCCACACCCTTATCCCCACCCCCTGCCTCAGGCACTGGAAAAGTTTGTGACACCTCTGCAAGTACATTTACATGAGCTGAAGTCTCACCTTTGGACTGCAGCATGAACACACCCTCAAAGATTGCCCCTAGTTTTCACAAATTGAAGGTTGGACATATATGGCCAAGGGCCATGCCAGACTCCTGGGCTGACCTGTGGTTTTGACTGTTGGATTTAAACATCCTAGAAGAATCTGGGCCAGATGGAGCATTGGGTGTAGCCTAGCAAAGGATGCATGTCTATGCCATCTCATAGCAGCCTGGGAGCACTCCCAGAAGCATATCCTTGCCCACTCAGCCCTACTCAACACTCGCCAATTAGGCAGTGAAGCTAATTTAGCTGCAGTCCTGAATAGAAGTCCAGAGCCACTCTCAGGCTTCTTGTCTTGAACATGCTTCTGGGTACGTGCTCTGGACCCTGCTAATCTAGCCGCGCTGCCATTTTTCAGGGTGGGACATACTACTCATCTATGGTCTGGGATTTGCTATAGAAGGGGTATAGACATGCCCTGAGTCACAATGTTCAGGGTTTAGTCTGAGTCCAGACTCCCATAAATCCAGGAAGGGCGTTGATGGCACCTGTTATGAAGAGGGGTAGCTGGACATAAAATTCAGAGCTCAGTTTGAATCCCCCAACATGTGGAGGTTCAGAATGGATCCATCTGTAACTCTGATTTCTGTGGGAGACTGGGGTCAGATTTGATTGCTTCTGCTCACCCAAAGCATGAAAATGTCTTTGCTGTGAAAATGTATCATTTCAATAGCATCTTACTGCGATACTGAAAATCATAGTAGTAAATGAATTGATTGCTTGTCTAGCACCTATCCCACTACTCCACAGTATATAAAGACCAGCATCTTTTAAATTGCATTTATTAATGAGAGAGAATTTTCCATTCACCATGGTCTGCAGTGATGTGCAAAGGTGAAATCCACACAGGAAGTGCAAACAGCAGCTTGTGAGAGCTGGAAGGAACCTAAGCGCACAACCCCAGCACAGGCACTTCCACAGAAAGATCCTCAAAAAAAGAGAAGGAAAAAAACCACTTAGAAGCACATAAAATTAGAGCTACAAAGCCCCAGCTGGGGAATCTTGGAAAGATCCCCAGGCCCTGAAGCCTCAGGCGAGCTTCATTAAAAGGCAGTGGAGGGGAAGGGAAGGCAGCTCAGGGACCCGCACAACTAGAGCGAGTCACAACGGGGATGGGGACGTGCTTTGTATTGGCTGGTTTGCTTAATCACACTGGCTGTATCCTCACTACCTACATTATACACATCTACACACAAAGTACATGTGCCCTACATACATGCAGTAAATATATGCACACAAATACTGCACACACCCTATACACAAACAAAATCACACACATCTAACACAGCACACTATGTTTTGTACACACTGTACAAAAACCCTGTACACCCACCCTATACACACATACTACCCACACAGAAACTCACACATGCATGCTACATCCATTTTAAACGCACATTCTACATATATACACACACGATACCCTACACACATACCATCTGAGCAGAAATACTCATCCTATATATAAATGCAATATTCATATACACATACTGCAGAAATCCTTTACAGAAGGGCATACATCACAGAAACCCCAACACACACACACACACACACACACCATGTACACATACAGATCCATACTGTCTAACCATACCTTCCACAAACACATCTATGCACGCACAAACATACACACTCCTATTCAGTACACCAACTCCCTATACATGTGTGCAGACAGGCACACACTCTTCTACTACACACATACTATACTCCCAACACAAATGCTTACCTGTGTGCACACACACATGACTTATCCAGAAATCCCTCCAATGTTATTTCATGCAAGAAGGTGTCACTAGTGTTGCCAGGTCTCAAGATTTTATTGTGAATCTCAGAATAGGTGGTATTGTTCTTAAGTGTAAGCTTTCTTTTAAAAATGTCTATCGCTGTCTAGGTTTCAGAGCAAAACTTGGCAGTGCGGACACTAACCACCTGAAACCTAGGAGGCAACTAAACAGAACCACAAGTGCATTGTTGTTAAAAGCAGCATTGCAATTTGAAGTCCATCTCTCATTTCTGCCTGGCCTAATTCATGATTCGGTAACATTCAGAGATGGCAGCTTGGCTGTCCATCCTCCAAGGCAGGCCCTGCTCCACTGGTCAACACAGCTAGGGTCTGCAGCCATTTGCAGTCAAAATTGCATTATTATCAACTCATTGCCCCATCCCTGACAGTACGTTTACAGTGGTCTAACCCCACTAACATCAGTGGGGCTGCTCCTGATTTTCCCCAGTGGGAGGGAGCTCAGGTCTGGTGCAGAAGGTGTCCTTGCACCCTAATTATCCATGCACCTGGGGCCCAGGGACAGATGAGGCATACCAATAAAGTACAAGAGCTGAGCAAAGAATGCCAGGGCCAGGCTCAGTGCTCACTTGCACACCAGGCAATGCTACTGATGTCAGCAGGCCAAGCCAGGGCGTTTTGTCTGCTCTCTCTCTCTCCAGCTAGGGACAGACATTACACATAAACCAGTTTAAGTGATCAGAAACTTATTTAAACATGTAACAAAACAGATGTTCAGTGCATGTAAACCAGATTAAAAATGGCTGAAACTGGTTTGAGATAAACCTAGTTGAATGTATTATCAGACTTAACTGATTTGGGTCAAACCAGTTTATGCAATGTCTGTTCCAGACCCCTTTCTGGTTTAAGTTAAATCAGATTCCCTCAACATCCCAGCATGCTCTCTGGGCTGGGCAGGGGTCTCTGCTCCACAGCAGAACTGGCCCCTCCCCTCTGCTTCCTGGCCGCAGCTCCAGCAGAGACTGCAGGCATCTGCCTGGCTTCTGCTCTCCCCCACAGCAGGGATCCCGTTGTCCCCTATGCCTTACACAAACACCTCTTAGCTTTAGCTAGCCGACCACATCCTGGCTATGGTCCATACTGTGGCAGGCAGGACAAAGGCAGTATCAACAGGGAGCCTGGTAATGTCCCTCTGTTGTTTTCCTAATGGGGCGATAAACACTGAGTTGGGGGGATAAACACTGTGTTATCAATTCCCTGCTGGGCTGGTGGGGGTGGAGGGGAATCCTTCCCTAATCAGAGAGTCCTGCTGGGGCCTGGCCATGGCCCCTCAGCTGAGCACTGTAAAAGGGAAGGGAGGGCTGCTCTAGTGCCCCCCAGCTTCTAGCCTGAGCCACTGCAGGCATGCATTTTTTTCAGTCCAGGGGGATGTGTGTCCAGTTACAAACTGGTTTAGCCTAGCCAGGTTAGACTACCCTACAAAGATTGAATCAATTCAGGCTCAAGCTTTTTGATTGTCTGTCCCTAGCCTCCTTGAGGCATAACTTCCCCTGTGCCTTGGAGAGGACTCAATACATCGTCAGGATATAACCCAGCATAAAGAATTTCATTCACAATTTGCCAGCAGCCTGAAACTGCCTCTCTGGATTCCCAGCCTGTCTCATTCTCTTCCTCCTCTCTGAAAAGCCTCTTGATGCTGAGTGCTAGGTCCTTCATGCTGTAGTCCAGAGCAGATGACAAGTTTGAGAAGCATTCCCCAGGTTCAGTTAGGAAGATGATTGGTATATATGGGTCCACTTCTCTGGGCAGGGGGGGCTTACATTGCTCTCTACCGCATTCACCTCCAAAACACTTCCTACAGAAAATGAAGTTAGACCTGGATGGAGGAGCAGAAATGGCTTTGAGAAGTCAGGGGAAAGTTGCCCTCCTGAGCCAGCAACCTCCCATTTGCCCAGCAAAGCAGGAGTGCTGAGCTCACAATGACCTCACCCAATCTGCATCTTGGCTTCAGCCCAGAAAGCTACAGGTACTGAGCAATAGACCTCACAAATGCCTGTAACTTGACATCATCCCAGCAAGCCATGGTTCCTGTGCCAGTAAGGCTCAGCGGCTAGAGCCTTGCCATCAGTCAAGCTTGCTAAAGTGGGTGACCTAACAGCCTCACAGAGGACTGCCTCTTGCCATCAGCCCAGCACACTAGACTTACAAAACTACTGACCTTGACATTAGCCAAGACATTACAGGCCATGCAGTCAAAATCGCATCAAGCCTTGCAAGATTAACCTCAAAGAAACCCGTGCCTTGACTTCAGCCTGGTGAGCAAGAGGTACTTATAGATTCACAGTTTTTAAAGCCCAAAAGGGACAATTATGCCCATCCAGTCTAACCCCCTATGGAACACAGGCCATCAAATTTCACCCTTACAATTCCCGTATCAAGCCTGTAATTTCTTTTTGAACTATAGCATAACTTGATTTACAGACATCAAGTGATAGAAAATCCCCACATTCCTAGCTAGGATGTTACAGTGGTTAATTACCCTCTGTGCAAAACAATAAGGCCTTCCTTCTACTGTGCATTTATCTAATTTCAGCTTCCAGCCACTGGTTCTTGTTCTCCTTTTGTGTGTTGGATTAGAGCAGTCTATTGTGAGAAATCTTCTCCCCATGTTGGCACTTACAGCCTGTGAGCAAGTCACCTTTTAACTCTCCCTTTGATAAGCTAAATAGATGGTGCTTCCCAAGCATCTCGCTCTAGGGTAGGTTTTCCTGACCTCAAATCTTTCTTGAAGCTCTTATCTGAGCCCTTTCAGCATCCTCTTGGAAATGGAAACTCCCATGTATGTATGGCACCTTACACTTGTGTCACTTGCAAACTTTACCATTGGTGATCTTAGATTTTCTTTTAGTTAGCTGATATGTTGCACAGCATAGCCAGTTACCTCCTGGATGTCTGTGCTCTGAGTGAAGATCTAATTCCTTCATCTAAACCGGTCAAGGAGGGTTGTATAAATATGTATGTGAAGTCACAAGTCCCTCTACGAGATTATGTTGCCGCAAACTGGTCTGCAAAATCAGCTGCAGAGCAGATTCCCAATGACTTTGCACTGAAGTTTGGCTTTTCAGCTCCTATTTATCATGATCAAAGTGGCTGAGGTTTAGAGCCAGTTTCATAGAGCTCCAAAGTGACTATAAAATGGCTATGTCAAGGGCAGCTCTATATCATCCACTCTGCAAAAGCAGAATCTAGAGTTAGCTGTACCTATTGCTAATGCTTTGTAGAAGCAGTTGCTAATCTAATAGTCCATGTTCCTCCTTGGCTTCAGGTCCTCATCATACCAGACTTTTCTGCTGGTCAGAGCAAAGATCTTCAGCTGCTCTTTATAAAGTAAATTTTCACTGCTCGACATATATTCAGAACTGGAAACCAGGGTGTAAGATGCATGTAATATTGCACAACAGGGAACCCATGATGTAGCTCAGCCTGGTAAAAAATGCTACCATGGAGGCAAACACAGTAGGATTACAGCAGGGAAAGTGTGTCCTGGTGAGTGTAGCAGATGGGGTGACTTTTATACATACATGCAGTTTCCTGAATGTCAGCTAGGCTATGGACAGCTCTTTAGTATGGAAGGGCAGAGCACTGCTTCACACTGAAAGCACAGAGAAATACAATTTGGTTATGACCCTGTTCCTGGTAAAAGCACCAGAGACATGTTCTGGAGCTTGAGTTTCATGTCTCATCTGAAAAACCCCTGGATGACTGCTGTAATCCTGCTGTATTTGGTTGGGTTTTTTACTACACTGGACTATACCAACACAGCCCTCCCTATTACCATGTTGGTTCAATGATTAAACAAGGAGTTGCCTGTACCCTGGATTCCCTTTGGAAACCTGCTATTCTAAGCCATGACTAGTCCCCCAACCCTGCTCCCCTGGTGACTGTCTCTATGCTAGTACAACAGCAAGGCAATCTGAGTTGTACCCATGACACTGCACTGGTTTGTGAGTTGAGAACTTCAGTCAAAGAGATCCTTTGACATCTCCAGGAGATCCTCCTGGACTCTCTTACTCTGAAGGGTGTAAGCATATCCTGTCAGCATTCACATTGGACTCCTCATGCAGCTCAGCTGCCTCTGCTTCACCTTTTCAGGCTCGGCCAAGATAGAAACATAATGCAAGACCTGTGTTTGACCATCAGCCCACCCTCCCTGTCCTTTTGCCGACTGTGGCTAGTGCCTGATAGTTCAGGCTTGGAGAATAGTTGCGGAAAGCCCCGGTGCAACTATCTAACGCTCTGCCATGGAGAGAAGAATTGCTTCCTCAAGCGTGAGATTTGATTATCTGTGTGACATGCCATAACAGGGCTATGATATGATGTCCAAGACATTCATGCATGTGCGTGAGGGCATGTGCAATCACGGGTTGCTCCTGTCCAACCCTCCTAGAGGACTAGGGATTTGCCAGAAGATGGGACCGTACACAGACAGTTCGGGCTGACTGGATTCAGGGAGGGGATCCTGCTGCCCTACCTAAAGCTGGTTATTGCCTGCACATTCTCTGGCTGGTCCCTCCCTGAGGCACAAATGCCCTTAGTGCAGCTGGGAGTGAGGGCAGTGTGCCCCCACACCACCCACAGTGCAGCCCAGTGCCTTCTGCTGGGGCTGGCCCTGCTGTATATCCCTGCAGTAAGCAATCTCCAGCACCAGCACGAATGCTGTTGCAAAGTGCACGCTCCTTCCCTCCTCCCCCTCACCTTCTCCCCTGGTGTTTTGCTTCGGAGTGCAGCCCTGACACGCTACGGCCTGTTTTCCCAGTGCCTGCATGTGTTATTGGGCACATTTATCGTGCAGCTGCCGTGCTGCAGCTCCCTGAACAGCCAGTCAAGGTCAGCAGCATCCGTAGCTAGGAGATTCACCTGATGTGCTCAGGGAAGCCAAAGAACAGGAGGGGGCGGATGTGTTTCTGTCTCATCCAGTGCTGTCCCAGCATTCCCAGAAGGGCAAGAGTTTGCAAGGCAGAATGCCAGAGGGAAGCCTGCGCTAGCAATATTTACCTTGCACTCTCCACACCCTCCTCTTAACCCTGTGAAGCCAGCTCAGAATAGCCACCTTCCTCCTCCTCTGCTCACTCAGGGCATTCTGTTAAGCAAGGTGCTCCCATGTGCACTGTGAACCATCACTAGCAATCTAAGAATTCCCCGTGCGTAGGAACCCTAGTGAGGCTGCCGCAGGACTGAGCTTAGCTCAGGGGGTCATGCCATGCCCCTGGAACCGCCAGCCCTGCAGGTCCCCTGCAGATCTGACGACCTACCTGTGTTCTCTCCGCTTCCTCCATTAGTGCCAATAATGAAGCATCTGCTAGTAGCACTTGGTGGATAAATCTTTAGACAATATATAAGAGACAACAGAATCCAGCTTGCTGTGCTGTGGCTGCATGGGCTCAGCAGAGCTGGTGGGAGGAGAAAGGTTCTGAGTGGGAAGTAAGGACTGGATAAATGAACATGAGCAAAATGGAATCACCATTACTCAGTTTGTGTGTCATGGGCCCAATACTGCCACTAGCTTATGGAGATTCTCCTCTACACCAGTACTTCTAGAGTTGGAGAACCCGGGTTTTGTTCTGTTGCTGCCATTGAGTTCTCAGTGATCCTAGAGTGCAGTACAGACAAGTCCTACATTACTGAAAACCTCAGTCACATTTCTGCCTTGAACCACACATTAAGAGAAAGGTGGCAGCAGCTTCTGCTTGCAAGGTGGCTGGCATTATTTGAGCTGCCTGAATTTCAAGCCTATCTTGTTCTGTTTTAGGAGGTAAAACAGAGAAACCATCTGATAGCTCTAACTCTGAGTATCCAGACTTCACAACCTCCTGGTGCAGTGGTTTGAATGGCCAAGAGGACCAGTGAGTTCAGAATTCTACCTTTGAAAGGAACTGAAACTGATGTAGTCCTGCGGTTTCTTCTTTGCGTGTGTAGTGCATAATGGTTTCAGAGAGATGCCAGAGTCTGTATCTGAGATCTTTCGACAGCTGTCTGATAGGGGAGACCTTTATCTCTTTTCGGCTCTTTTCCAACACACTTCTCTAGAGGTAGCAGGGGAAAAAAATCACAATAATCCTGTCCAAAGAGCCGCACCTAATCCACTGCATATGGAAAATTACTGTCACTGCCTGCACCCAGATTCAGGCTTACTTGGGTGTCTTTCATTCACATTTTCCACATACTCATTTTAGCTAATACTAGCAAAGGGGTTTTTTATTATTATTTCTTGCAGCTGAGAGAATCTGAGAAAACAACCTCTTGGTGCTCTGTGCAGTCAAGTCACTTTGTGTCCTTCTTTTGTCTTTGGGCAAGGTAGACTTGTCAGGAACAAAAGTAGAGTTCGCAATAAAAAGCCATCACTAGCAGTCTAGGAAGTCTCTGTTCAGATTATCATATTTACTGTAATAGCTGGAGCACACTAAGGACTTCTGCAAGGATCTAGAGACAGTGAGTGTCATTAAGGGTAAGTGCCTTGCAGAACCATCTTGTCTGTGTCCCTCCCTGTGACCTGCTCCATTTTTAGTAGCATCCTTTTTATTAAGATCAGCATTATTTGCATTACGGTATCATAAAATCCTGTTGTATTAGCTACAGGCACATTGTGAGTGACACTCCCCACATTAAATAGATGAGACAGGCAAAGAGTAGAAGAGAAAATACCATTACTCCATTTTACAGATGGGAAACTGAGGCATGGATATTAGGTGACTTGCTCAAGAACCTGTGGCAGAGCTAGGAACCAACTCAGGTCTGAGTGTCAGTACAGCATTTCAACTATACATCCACACCTTGTGGATTGGGCCAGATTCTGTTCTGCCTTGTAGGCTCAAGAGTGGACTTAATGCATAGATGTGATTCCATTCCATTCTGAATGAGTCCTGTAAGAACAGGTAATGCAGAAGGCAGTTGGCTGCTCCTTGCTGCTTTTTTGTGACTCAGCCTTAAAGGTAAGATGATGGTATGTTACATAAGTCAACTCTTTTCTGAATTTTCAGGGACATGTGCAAGGTGAAATAGAATTGCACTTAGATGCCTATACTCATTTAAATGCCCAAGAGCAGATCAGGGGAGAGGTGAGGTGAGGAGGAGCTCACCACCAAAAGCTTCAGTCTTGACTGCTAGTCACATGTGCAGTGAACTCTCTGCCATTGCTGCATCTCATATTTTGCTGTTCTGGATCTGCTACTGTAGGTGCTCACTAGAATCTGGCCTCTATATTCTAGTAATGTTTCATATAGAGGCAGAGTGCTCAAGGTGCGTCCCTGTGAATCTGGAGAGGTAAACTTGAGCCTTGCTCAGGACTTGTGTTGAAGGCTGCTCCCACTTGACCCAGCTTCAGACAGGTGCCTGGTAGAGCAGTCTGGGAACAAAAAAAGCATCTTAATGTAAGGTCAGCAGCATCACTCCCTTCTTTGCCATTGGCTACAGGAAGCAGCATGCATTACCTGTGCTAGCCCCCCCTACAGTTGCCAAACAGGTAATAGTGTTTTATGTGTTTCTTTCCTAATTCAGTCATTCCAGGAAAATAAAGGAAAGTACAGACCAGTGTAAATGCAGGTGGAAAAAAAAATTTACAGGTTGTATGGTGCCAAGAATTATTTATAGCATGGCATCATCTGAAACTTCTATCAAGATAGCATTTCTGCTGCCCCAGACACTGAATAAATATAAATTATCTCTGCTAGTTCTGCTGCACCAGACACTGAATAAATATAAATTATCTCTGCCCTGTCTGATAGAGATGAGAAAGGACAAAACTGGGGGATTTCTACTTGGCAAATTTAGACATAAAAATGAGCCCAAAAGAAGGTGAAGAAATCTGCCCACTTCATTTGGATGTCTCCGTAGGTGCTGGGCTCTTTAAAAATCTGACTGGGCAGGAATAAGGCCTTAATTTTCACTAGATATTGGCTAACAGTGTAAAAGCACCTAAGAGATTTAGGGTTTTAAGTTGCACTTTCCCCATACTGTAAAAATGGTACTTGGAAGATAAGAGCCATGTTATCTCAGTGAGGTCAGTTTCTTCTGATAACCATCCAGTTGACAGTGGTCCAGACCAGAAGAGAACAAACCCCAGAGGTCTTATTGTGCTTGTAGATGACTCTGGGCTCGTTATATTTTCTGTTCCTAAATAAAATAAACAGGTAATTAAGGTAAAATCCTGCCCCATTAAAATGAACAGCCATTTTGTCCAGACTTTCTCCCAGTTGACTCTCTTCCTCCATGGCTCTAAACACTCTTCATGAAAGATGAGGCACTTCAATGGCCCCTTTCTACAAATGAGGAAACTGAGCCACAGGATGATGAGGTAATTTGACCAAGATTACCCAGCTCCATGAAAATACCCCAGGCCTCCAAAATCCCTGTTGCACTGTGAAGGTGTTACTCTAGCCATTCAAACTGCAGCATTTACCCACTGCACAGTTATGAATGAATTCAGCCTTACTATGCCAGACTTATTATCCCCATTGCATAGATGAGGAACTGAGGCACCGGTAAATCAGACAACTTATCCAGGAAGCTGGTATCCCAGGTAGGAACAGAATGCAAGTCTCTGGTATCAGATGGTAGTGTGCTGCCCATAAGACCAGGCTTCTTTCCCTGCTTGCTTCCTCACTAAGAAAATAAATAAAGCTCAGCTGGGGCAATCCAGTTTGATGCCCCAGCTCCAGCTTCTCCGAAATAGCCACTTTAAGGTGGCAGTTGCTCATATGCCAACTTTAAGGGTCATGATGCTGCCAGCAGCACACTGGCATTTCACTGCACACACCACCCACTGGGACAAATGCAGGCCGAGTGACCCCTGCGTGCAGGAGAAGTGAGCATGTCAGGCCTGCCGAGCCGGCCCACAGACCTAACCAGCTGATTAGAATGCAGCGCCGGGCCGTACAGGGCCCGTCCCCACTGTCTCCTGGCCTTAAATAATAGCTTAATTATCTCATTTGCATTTTGTTCTTCTCATGGAGGCACTGCCATTTATTAACATTTTCCCTCCTGATTTCTTTCAGTGGTTTCAGAATGCTTTCTGGCAAGCAGCACAACCAGATCCTCTCATCCCTTGAACAACCCTTTTTTCCGCCGCACCTGCTTAGGGACCCTGCT
>NW_005841844.1:1512552-1524786 GCF_000455745.1 Alligator sinensis
GGACATGCCTAGAAGCCTCCTACAGTCCTTCTGTTTCCTTGTTCCCCTCCCTGCAACTCCCCTGCTCTAGACCCTCCCTCCAGGCCACTATTTTCTTGGTTCAGTTCCTCACCTAAATCTTTCCTTGTCTCATCTGCTTGAGCCTGGCAGTAGTTTCCTGTGGTCTCCAGCTTCCACCCTAGTTCTTTTGTTGTTAATTCTCTTTCTTTTTTATCTTAAATAAACCTTCCATCCAGGCATTTACTTTATGCAAAGGAAAAGGAAATCATTCAGATGATCAGTCCTCTCACTAGTTTTATAGTAGCTTGAGAACCACCCAGCCTCAGTGATAGGAAATACTGTGACTTGTCCCCCTCCACTGAGAGGCATTCCTCAAAAACATTTCATTAAGATTTCAGCATAAGTTTACATATGAAATTACACCCTTAATTATCTCATGTGCCAATAGCAAAAGCTATAGCAAAGGTTATGTAGAGACTTCCATTATTCCTTCCAGTTGCCATATACTCACCATCTTTCAAAATACCTAAGGAGTTTAGAAGCACAAGCTGTAAATCCCAGTGGCACTCATACTCCTAAGGTACTTGGGTTCCTTTGAAACCCCTGCCCCTTTTAAAACTGTCATATATTGGCAGAGATTTGGCCATGTTCAGACCCAGGCCAAAGAGGAGTGAGTACTGGTGACAGGTTGTACCCGATCTGCTCATCAACTTTAGGAATTCAGGGGGGAAATACTTTCTGGTTGCGATGGGGTGTGTGTGAGGGGTGAGAAGCTGCCTGCACTGGGGGAGGTTACAATGCTAGGCTGGAGATAACAGCCAGACCAGAGTTTGGAAATATTTCCCCGTCAGACAGCCAAGCCAATAACATGTGCTACGACGAGCTAATGGGGACTGGACGTGGAGTTTGCTGAAATAGGGACAACCACTAGTGGCAGCCTAGGAGAACAGGAACATGACCGCTGACTGCTGACCTTGGAGGAGATGAGTCAAAAGTAAAGAGATGGCTAGCCAATGAAGTCAGGGCTAATGCTGACAGTGCCCTCCCCAAAGAGTGCTGGAGGGGTCTGAGTATTGTCCAACATGGGCACTGCAGGCATTGCCTGACCTAAAGGCTTCTTGTTATATCTACTTACTGGCCTCTCTGGACAAAGAAAGCTCTTGCTGTAGCAACCCATTTCCCTGGATTGTGCAGTACAAGCTTCCTCCTCCTCTTCCAGCTTGTCTTAATGCAGCCCTGGAGGACACTTCCCGGTTCAGGTTTGGCAGGGCTTGCTGAGACTTTACACAGAATTACAGGCCACACTGCTGAATTACAATCTCTGCCATGAGTGGCAGGTGTTTCAAGACAACCCTATTGATTTTGTATAGCCTCCAAACCCTGTGCCCGCTGTTAATTTAGCTGGGACAGCAGCGGGTCCCTTCTCTCAATGCTGTGTACTGTTAGCCCTCTGATTCTCTCACTATCATTTTCTTCAAACAATTCCTCATTGCTAGAAGAGTTGGTGCCTTAGCACAGAGGTGCTCTTTTTGGAACATATATTTTTAATGGGTATTTCATATATAGCAGAGCCACAAGGCAGGAATTCCCTTGTGCCCTGGTATTTACATATTTTGCACTGCGTGCAGGCTCAACAGCATGAGCACTGCAAGGAGGAAGCCCAAATATTAGTATTTTATATAGTATGTGTCCAATTATGGCCTGAGTGGCAACAGCACAGGGTGGTCGCCTGAATACAGCCAGCCACAACCATTCCAGAGCTGTGAGTCAGCTGGACCCCAATCCTCAAAGTCGTTTAAAAATCACAAGATTTAAAAAAAAAAAAAAAAGAATAAATACTCCATTCCTTTTGTCTGCTTGCCAGGGTCAAAGCCTTCAGGGTTCAGCTAGGTCCCTTCTTCAGGCTTTTCAGAAGAAGCAAAAAACCTTAAAACGTCCTTTTATTTATTGGTTTTTTAAAGAAGCTGAATGTCTCAGGTAGTCACATGACTCCAGGCTCTTGACCTGTGGCATGTTGCAGGGTGTTCATGATGCCCCAGGTATTGTTCCTTGTAGGTGTGGGCGAGGATTTGAAGTATGGATTTTGGGGGGTTCCTTTAGTTAACAGCTGCCCACAAATGCAGAGGACCGAACTCATGGCCCAGAAGGCCCTTCCAGCCCTATGTTCTTAATCACCACACCTGGTAAAACTCATGATAGAATCGTGAGAGTTAGCAGCTCCTCATCTCACGGGCTCCAGTGCTCCAGGGATTGGCATTTGACTGCACAACCCATAATGGCTGCAGTCGTGCAGTGCGGGGGAGTAGTGAATAATATCACACCCTTCAGTGAGAACTGACAGCTGTGCCACCCACAAGGGGATACCTTTCCCCTGGTCCCATGGTTCCTACATAATGCTGTAACCAGCACCCTCACCCAGGCTGTTTCCAATACTCATAGACAAGTTTTGGCTCCTGAGCTGCAGTACTGAGTAGGTGAATGAAGCAAGAATGAAGCACTTTGTGCATTTTCTGGTATAAGCATGAAGGGGAATGTGTTAATGTTTATATTGAATAAGGAAGATGTGTGAGAATACTCAGTGCCTGTGCAGTGCGGTCAGTCTGATGCTTGATGAGGCAATGCAACATCTACATGCTGAAGCTTGAATCCCCTGCAAGTCAGCGTGTGTCCTTGCCTAGTTCTAGGTGGCCTTCATGTTCCATTTTCATTTCATTTTTCACTGGGGCAGTGTGGGGAGGGAGGAGAGCTAAAGAGAGCCATGCAGACCTCCATGAAACTCTTCTTGTCTGGGATTTATGTGACCAGGTAAACTCTATACTTAGGATGTTGCATTTGTGCTCAGTTGCTATTTCAATGCGAGGACAGGACACATATGCTTCAGGACATGTATGCTCCAGGCTGGGCGACCCCCTCAAGCACTGCTGAAGAAGGCATAGACATTAACACAGTTGCCATGTACAATTTCACAGTACTACTGGGAGAGCTAATAGGTGCAAGGTGCTCTTCATGGGTATGGGGTTCAGCATCTGAGGAGCAAAACTAATTTGCCTAGACATGGTGCCCCATGAACACAGGTCTACAGCCTCCAGTTCAGAGCTAGGGCTGCAAAGCTAGTTAGTTTTCTCTTTCCACATAGACACAGCCTGAAGGTTGTAGGTATTTTGGGCAAAGACTGTCTTTTTGTTCTGTGTTTGTACAGTGCCTTGCACCATGGGGTCTTCATCTATGACTGAGACTCCTAGGCATTATTGAAATACAGATTGTAAAGCTAACAGTGCCACAGTGAGATAGTAGGCTGGTTGTGTTATTCCTGTCATTCCTGTTGTTTTATTGTATTGTGAAACTTTCATTTATATGGGGTTTTTCCAACATTAAATACAGTTCCTGTTCCAGAGAATTTCCAATCGATGGGCCATACACATGAGGTGAGAATAGAAGTGCTGAGACTAACCATGAGAAATTTAGCCTGGAGAGCTCCTTTCTCCAATCTAAACATACCATCCTTGCTCGCTATTTTTATCTTCACAGCATTGCTCGGAGGGGAACTGCATTTCCAGCAGAGTGCAACGGCATTCTTTGTTGCTAAAATTAAGTGAATGTGTAGGTCTCGTCAGTGGTCTCAGCAGAACAGACCCAGAAGAGCATTAATGGTGCCAACAGATTCGTAATGTCAATTATTTCATTCTTGATCATTCTTCAGAACTCCTAAATGCAGGAGCAAGGCCAGGTGCATGTGGTCTGTTGCTGAAAGCAGGCAAATAGGTGCTAGAACTCCTGGGGACCCACCTTTTTTTTTCAACCAATGACTTCCCCAACGAGCCATGGCATCACTCTATGCCTCACTTTCCACATATATAAAAAGGAGTTCTTTATCACAGATGGTCTTGTGTGAGGTTGGGCATGTACAGCAAAACAGCCTTTGTGAAAATTATTTTGACTAAAACTGGTCATTTCACTTCTATGCTACTTAGAGGGTTGGGTTTTTTTTTACCTGCAAGAATTTGTGTGTTTATTCTTGAGAATGCTTTCAGAAAGCAGAAGACTTGCAGAATAAAAACTGGGACAAGACCTATGCCTACTTTGTCTATGGGACTGAACCCAGTCTCTGAAGCCAAAGCAAAAGCATCTGATGTTTCAATTGAAGGACCAAGGCTGTTAGTTCACAGTGGGTGCATCTACACGTGTGCCTGACTGCATAGTTGTTACTGCTCAATCATTTAGTACTTGATTTCGCAAGTACTAAACCACCATTATTGTGCAGTCCCGGCAGTGCACAGGTTGTTTCCAACCCTACTGCACAGTAGCAACAAGCTACTGTACCAGGGTGGCAACAGCTTCTTCCCAGTGGGAGGCCTGAGGTGGGCTAGACAGAAAATTGCGGGACCTGCGCTATACAAAGGCAGGACATGGGCCCCATGGACCAGGCTGGGAGCACCACACCTCTGTGGGGTGCAGGCAGGAGGCAGGTGGCGACAGCGGAGGCAGCCTGGGGCAGGAGGCATTGGGCTTGGAGAAGGGCAGCACAGAAGGGTTGGCTACAGAGGGGCTAAGGCAAATTTTGGGGTGGCTATAGCCCCCCCCAGCCCCCCCCTAGCACTGCCCCTGTACTGCACAGAAATCATTGTTACTGTGCAGTAGTGATGGCATCATGGTTTGAGCCCACCAATGCTACATCACCCTTCGTCACCATTTTACCATGGCTGTAGGCTCTAAAAAGAGTCACAGTGTATTAGCTGGAATTCCTTATCTGAGGGAGTCTTTGCACTGGGAAAGCTCCAATACACTCTAAAAACCATCACTGTTTACACAAAGGAGCCATCCAACAATGGACTAGATTTGTAGATAATTTGCAAGCAGAAAAGGGGCTCCTTTAAGTTCAGAAAGCTTAGGTCATCCAATCAGGAAAAATGCTACTTAATTTAGGTTGCCAGTCAATGGGAACATCTACATGTTCATTAATGCGCAGTGGTTACTGCGCATTTGAGTACTTGTATAATCAAGTACTAAATAAATGCACAGTAACTGGAGTTACTATGCAGTAGTGCTGGCAAATGCCTTTTAAGTGACACTATTGCTCAGCAGCCTCATAATACTGCAGAGGAGTGTATTAGCACTGTTTGTGCTGTGTCGCACTACTGTGCAGTATTATTAAGCTACTGCACTGTTAGCATCTCTTGTAGATGTGCCCAATGAGTAGCTAATGCACAAAGTAACTACAGCCTGAAACTTGCCCATCCCAAAATCTGAGTGAACATTTGCAAATTCTGAATGCATTCATATAAACCACAGTCTTGCCACCCTGGAGGAAAGCTGGACCGATGGTTAATCACTAGCAATGGACTTGGAATGCTTCAGTTAGTTCATTTCTTTGCTCTGTCACAGGCTTCCAATAGGATCTTAGGCAAGTCACTTGGCTGCCCCGTGGTGCAGCTCCCCATCTGTAAGGCAGAGCTGATTGCATGTTATGAGGACAGCATGTTAAAGATAGTGAGGGACTGAAAAATAAAAACATGAGATAGAATGCATAAAGAGATAATAAGATAAAAGTGGCTACACTTTTTGTAAAGCATTTATGACTCGAAGGTAACCAATATTCTTCAAGTGTTTTGCATTCCTTCAGAGAAAGATAGCCTGCTAGGCTGTGAGCAGGCCAAGTTTGGCCTTTAGTCACTGGCATAGTTAAGTTATGAACAAGTATGCGAAGGTAGAATTTGTCCTACTAAACTCAATGGGTTGAGCTTAAGCCCACCACTGCAGAACAGTAGAAGTTCCATTTTCATAGATTTCATAGACATTAGGGCTGGAAGGGACCTCGGAAGATCACTGAGTCCAGCCCCCTGCCCAAAGGGCAGGAAGTCAGCTGGGGTCATAGGATCCCAGCAAGATAAGCATCCAGTTTGCTCTTGAAGGTGTTCAATGTAGGCGAAGCGTTTCCTTGAAGCCCTTCCAGCTTATGAGTCCTGCCTGACATTATACCACATTTTCAGGTCTAAATCTGTTCAATGGTCTCTAGACATATGCTGTACGATATGATACAGAGCATTTGGGCATAGATTTCCATGTATTAGTGTCGTCTGTTTCTAAGCATTTGTGCTGTGTACATCTTGGCCCAATAGCACTATAAAAGATGTGTATTATTTCAGTATCCAGAGTAGGAGCCGTAGCATGTTAGTATGTCTAGTAGGAAAAGCCCTACTATGTGGTCCAACACTACAGTTCCTGGAGGATAGAGATAGAGGAGGGAAGGTTGTTAGCCTATGAAAGGAAATAATGTTTTCTCTTTAGCAGAGGCATGCAGACAGCAGACTGGCAACAGAAATGGGACCTACCCAAGCATACCAAAGAAAATGGCCATAGCTGTGAAAATACCATTAGGAAAGCTTGGGGTCAGCAGTATGGTCCAGTGATTACAGCAGTAGACCAGGCATCAGGAAGCATGTATTCTGAGCCTAGCTCTGATTTGTGTAATCTCAGAACAGCTGTATCCTGCACTTTGTGTCTCTTTTTCCCTCCCAAACTTTTGTCCATCATGCCTGCTTAGACTGTGAACTCTTTGAGGCAGGAACTGACTTGCAGCATGCAGCAACTACCACCCTGGGCCCCCAGTCTCTAACCAAATTGATAGGGCAACTTCAATATCAATGGAGTTGCCATTGGTAGGCTTCAGTGTCAACAGCCACTTGAAATGAATGGGTGCTATGTAAGGACACACCTCTTCCATGTAGAGAGGTTGGGTTAGATTTTTCACTGCACTAGGTTTTTGGCTGATGCCCGGTCTTCTGAGAGCCACTTTCCCAGTTTACTTGGAATCTACCAGAACTCACCAGGATGGACATAACATGTGAAAACCATAGCAGGCTCTGTGGATTAGAGTCCCCATCATTTGTTCCAAAGTCTTGCTCAGGCAAATGGAGAGGATGCTTCCCAGATCTTTGAGACAGCTTGAGAATTCAAGACCCCAGTGAGCCAGTGGGATAATTCCCATCAAGAGGGGAAGGAGATAGGGAGAAAAAAAACACACTAAGAAAGGACCAGAGACACTTGAGTGGCATAAAATCCATGTGCAGAGAGCTGTGTCTAGCTGGTCACGTGATCTCACTTTCGCTGTTCAATTCCCAGCTAGATATTTCACCTACGTCAACCTCTGCCTGCCGACAAGTGACACTCGGAAGGTGCGGCTAGAAGAGATCTCACACTGCAGCGAACATGTTAGAAAAGCTGCATGATGCGCTCACCACAGGCTATCTCTGCCTCTCCCTGTCTGACACTCTCCTCTCATGTTGGCTGCACACAAAGGCCTGGCATCCTGGCCTCCTCAGACCTGCGTCAGTGCTGGGCAAAAGCAGACATCCTTGTAGTTTGCATGTGCCAAGAGCCAGAGTCAGGCATTGAAGCCCATGCACCCAGCATCTTTGGATCCCCAGCACAGCTATGAAGGCTAATCTCAGTTTTTATTGGGAAAAAGACATTGCGAGAGCAGAGATAACATTGAAACTGAAATCTGGGCACTGCCTCAAAAGTTGTCTACTTAACCATTGTCCTGAGAAACCTACACTTTTATCTCAGAAGGTCCCTTCCAATCCTACATCTTCTGTTTGTGCTGATCATGGCACTGGCTCTACAAAGTAAAAAACCCAAGGTATAGGCATTACAGTGTGTCCGGACAAGTGCAGACATTTGTTTTCCTGGGGACAAGTAGCAAGGACCTTGTGCCTCTGCTACTTGTCCCCAGGGAATTTCCATGCCATGTGTGCTCTGTTGTGTGGCAGGCTACCCCGGGTGCAGCAGAGGAGGCTGGGGCTAGCAACTGTGCTTGCCCCAGCAACCTTACCTGGGTCTCTGGGAGCCTCCCAGGGCTGCAGCTGCAGCAGGAAGCCTGGCCAGCAGTTGGAGCATGGCTCCAGCTACCATGCTGCCGCCATGTGTGCTACCCCACTTTTTTTTGGTGTGGGTTTTTTGACCCTGGGATCACCGGGGTCAACCAACCCTCCACCCCCACTATGCTGCAAGGTAGCAGTGTGGGGAATGCCCGCATGTGCAGTGTGTGGCATCGCAGATGGGTCTGTACCACCACATACCGTACATCTGCGCTTATCTGCACACAGCCAGTCTGTCTAGGGGTGGGACTTAAACCTGCATCTCTCTGATGTTCTAACACAGTGCTCTGACCACCAAGTCATGGGTCTGGCATTAACCAGTGTCCTTTCCAACACTCCTTTTGTAAATGAGTCACTGCACTCTATATTTAATAGTCATTGGATAGCCAGTAGGATATGAAGGCTGTTTCTGCTCCACTGGGAGCAAGGGGCCCAGCTAGAAACCACATCCTGCTTTCTTACAGGGCAACACACCTCCACTTTGCTTACTCTCTTCTAGCTCCACATACCGTGTCTCTTGTGGCTGCCCAGGACTGCTACAAAGAGAGCACTGGACAGCAACAAACCTGGGGCAGGGTGGCCAGGGCATTCTGCTTGGAAGTCAGAGGGTGTGTCTACATGTGCAAATAATCCAGGAGCAGTTTAGTCTCGAACAAACTACTTGAGAGTAAACTCTCCCGGACACATGTCTACATGAGCAGGGGCATGGGAGCAGATTTGTGGCTCCTAGCAGCAGACTGCTCCCACTCCCTGCAGCCCTGCAATGGGCCCCTGCAGCAGCCAGAGAGAGCACTAGGCTCCCCCTGGGTGCTAGCCCAAGGGCAAGGGCTGGGACATTGTTCCTTGCCCCTGGAAGCTGCCTGCTACCAGGGTGGGCTCTGCCACCAGAGCCTGGATGGGGACAATGTCCCCCTGCCCCCGCAGCAGGCCCCCACTCCATGATTGTGGGGCCTGGGCTGGGAGATCCTTCCCTCCCAGTGCCAGCTCTGCGGTCATGGGGCCAGTGCTGGGAGATCCTTATCTCCCAGCCAGGGCCCTGAGACCATGGAGCAGGGGCTAGGAGCTCCCTGCTGCTGGGGTAGGGGGCACTGTCCCCAGCCGGGCCCCAGTGACAGCACCTGCCCCACCAGCAGACAGCTCCCGGGGGCAGGGAGCAATCTCTCATCCCCTGCTGCCTGGCTGACCAGGAGCACATTTGCTCCCCATCAGAGGTCTGCACTTGTGCTACTGTACAGTAGGTAATCGCAAGTAAACTTGTTACTTGTATTTGCAAATAGCAAATTTATTCGCAATTAGAGCCAATTACTGCACAGTAAGCATATGCACATGTAGACATAGATACTTACTGTGCAGTAATTAGCTCTACTGCGCAGTAAAGTTTCTCATGTAGGTGTGCCCAGCGAGATACAGGTTCAGGGAGAGCTAGCACCAGCACCTTCTGCTTCCTAAACAAGTCTCCTAATCACTTTGTTACTAAAGCTAAGGCATCAGAGAGTATCTAACACCTGTTAGTCACTGGTTTTCAGATGGCTACTTTTTGTGACTTGCACCTACTTTTGTGTCCACAATAGGTACATATCCACCACCACACATCTACCCAGCCAGTATGAAACCAAGTATATGTGCTTAGTCTACACTTATACATCCACAGTTCAGAAGTGACAGAATCATAACCTGTGCTCAAGTGCCAAACGTGCCTCTTATGTGGGTGACAGGAAACTGCCTGTTAGGCACACCAAGGGAAACAGAATTCTGTAAGGCCAGTAAAATTAATGCAAAAAAGAAGATTTCTTCTACATATTGCAAATTCTTCGTTTCCTCTTAGAAGTTGCATAAAGACCAGTGCCAAAGATCCTTTATTTTGGGGATCCCAGATCAAGTTGTGACTGTTGTGACCTATAGCTGTCTGACTCACTAATGCTTTTCCACTTCAGACATACAGTACTTGGGACTCCCCATGAAGAGAGAGACTGGGGGAAAGGTTAAGGTCTCCTTCTCACTGATCCACCCAACAGCAAGGACACCTGGGGCTCATATTTAATGAGTGGCAGCTGACAAAATGGGTATGTTCCAGGTTAAGGCTAAATGGTAGAGCTGTTTTATGCTATTGTCTACACAAACCAAAATGAAGGCAGTATCTGCTGCTGTTCCAAGTCCTCCAGTGCCAGTATACCAGCTAAGGCAAGGATAGCCATTATTCAAAAGGTGTTAGCTCCTCCTGGCAAAGGTCTTGTATGCCTGTTGTCTCTCAGTGCTAATGTTGCTTCACTTCTTTTTCTGGACAAAGTATAAAACCCCTGTTTACCTAACAGCTTTGTATGGAAGCTTGAGGAGTCCATAACTGGCCTAGCCATGTGGGGTCTTCAATGAAGACTCAGTCAGGTTTAGACTCAGGGGCTGAAAGTCCCCTCCAACCACCCACATCATCATTTGAAATCACAGGTCACATTGCATCTCACAGACGCCTCAGTCAGCCCACACTCAGAAGCGTGCCAAAGGGCAGGGTGAGGATGACGCAGAAGAGACAGCACTGCACCCCTGCTGCCAAATGCCCTTAAAAGTAAAATCCACGTGTCTCACTTATAGCTGCTGGCTCTCTGCCAACAGACATTTCCAGGCTCTGGATAATGATGCTTGTAGCCAGTTCTCTAGATCTATATTTAGCCTTGTGTCTGCAGGTTTCATGGATGTCCAGTTGCTAAACATGAATGTTACAGACAGAGACAGTGTGGCATCCCAAAGTCCTGGGAATGCAGCTGAACCCAATGTCAGCTGAGTGTGCTGGAGAGGACTCTTGCACTTGTATTTGGGAGAAGGCACAGAAGGATCTTCCTTTAGTAGGGTGTATTATATCATCACCATGCTAAGGATTATGTCAAATGAATTAGGATTCCAAAATACTCCGTCTCATCACTTTATGGTGATGCAGCAAAAAGCCTGCACAAATACTTTCTCTGCAAAGCTGATTTTGACTTGGCAAAGCTATCTAGGTAGAACCAGATCCTAACCTAGGAATCAAAATACTCAGCCCTGCCACTGGGCTCAAACGTGTCCATGCTGGGAGGTCCTAGAATCAGTTGAAAGAAGCTTATGATACCTCTGTCCAAAACACATCCAGTGCTTCCCACCAACTGCACTGCTAGCTCCTATAACAGATTTTTATAATGGTCTTTTCAGCTTAGAATAGACCTGACTTAAGCAAAGGGGCCTCCCTGGAAGGACTATTCTACATTCTATGGGCCACTCAGTTAATAGCACCCAGCACCACTGACAAATACAGCAAGATCATCTGCCCCAAGGGCATAAATGCACCTCATACTATTGGCAGACAAGGTTCTTTGGATGAATGTGATATCTTTTATTAGACCAACTTAAATAGTTGGAAAAAATGTTTACCAAGCTTTCAGGTTTAAAAACCCTTCATCAGGCTGAGGAAGTCTCTGCAGTTGGTGTGTTCTTCCTGGATACCTTCCTCATGATATTCTTCACAGAAAGTCAAACAAGAAGAAAATGTTTCTCCTTGGAGCAATGGTGTAACTGAAAGAAGCACAAGAGTTACTGCTCTAGCAGACCCTGCAATCCCTTTTGTGTGCATTGGGGGCAACATGCTAGCACTATCAGGCAAATACTCCATCACAGTGTATCCACAAAAATAGAAGAGTGAGAAGCTAGTTATCATTAAAACTCAAGTTCTCTATGTACTGGACTCTTCTGCTCTGTTCTGGAGGCTCCAGGAGGGACTCATGGTAGGAACAGGATCAGGAGAACTGCCAGGCTAGACCCAAGTTTCAGTTACTACAGTATCCTGTCTCCCACAATGGCTGGCATCGCACACCCCCTGTAAAAGCAAATGAATTCCTACTGCTGTTTACCATGAGACAATCAATCCCCATGGAGGCCTCTTCCTTGCACCAGATAGTTAGAGATGGGCTTCAGCCCTGAAGCACAGAGCTTTTCTCTCTTGTAATACCTGTTCTTAGCGTTGAACTCTCAGTATGCTTGCTGCCCATAGACCTGTTCGGTCCCTCTTGGAATCCTGCTACATCTTTGGCCTTAGTGACTTCCTGTACAGTGAGTTACATAGTCCAACCTTACATCATGTAACTGATTGCTGCTGTTCCTTAGACGTGGTTCACATGGGTCTTACCTGGCCTTCTGGATCTGTTGCAGTCTTAGAATGAGCTGCTAACAACTAGACAGGCAGGGCACTTCAATGACAGCCTATTCATAGATTCATAGATGTTAGGGTCGGAAGGGACCTCAATAGATCATCAAGTCCGACCTCCTGCATAGGCAGGAAAGAGAGCTGGGTCTAGATGACCCCAGCTAGATGCATATCCAACCTCCTCTTGAAGAC
>NW_005841844.1:1525264-1534565 GCF_000455745.1 Alligator sinensis
TCTGTTGTTTTCTGCCCATATGTCCAACCTGTCCAGGTCTGCTTGTAGTTGTTCCCTGCCCTCCGGTGTGTCCACTTCTCCCCACAGTTTTGTGTCATCCGCAAAGTTGGACAGAGTACACTTGACTCCCTCGTTCAAGTCGCTGATGAAGACATTGAAGAGTATCAGTCCAAGGACCGAGCCCTGTGGGAACCCACTGCCCGCACCCTTCCAGGTCGATACCGACCCATCCACCACGACTCTCTGGGTATGACCCTCTAGCCAATTCGCCATCCACCGGACTGTGTAGTCATCCAAGTCACAGCCTCTTAACTTGTTCACCAGTATGGTGTGGGATACCATATCGAAGGCCTTCCTGAAGTCTAAGTAAATGACGTCAACCCCTACTCCTGCGTCCAGGTGTTTTGTAACCTGGTCATAAAACGAGACTAGATTAGTCAGGCATGATCTACCTGCTACGAACCCGTGCTGGTTTCCCCTCAGCATAATTTGTCCTGCCGGGCTCTCGCAAATGTGAGCCTTGATAATTTTTTCAAAGACTTTGCCAAGTTGAACAGCACTTGGATTCTCCTGACTCATGTTCTTCCTTTGGGCTTAGCACTCATTGGAAGCACTCCAAAGTTGCCTTGGCCTCACCTCCTCCACTAAGCTGTGTCCATCTATTTCCATCTCCTGTCATCCCTTCCAGCTGGGGCTGATCTCCTTCAGTCCCAACTGGGCTCATCTACATGAGACTTTTACTGCAGAGCTGCCTAATTACCTCTTCAGTAAAGTCTCAGCATCTACACATGGGGCCCTATTAGGCCACAGTAAACTAATGAACTCCACCTTAGGTTAGTACTTGTAAACACAAGTACTATTTTAGGGTGGCATTCTTTAGCATGCAGCAACATGTGTTGCTGCTGATGTGGCTGGCTAGCCCACACTGGAGCACCATCATGCCCCAGCTAGTCCCATTGAAGCACATTGAGCTGGGTTGTAGCAGCCCTGGGCTGGCAGGCTGATCCCCACAGTCCCTCTGCCATCTGGGGCTGCTCCAACCCAGCTCAATATGCTTTAGTCCCAGGTGCACATGTAAATGCGGCACCCAGGAGCAATTAATTCCAGTGTGATATGTGCATGCTGTTTATTGCATCACATTAATTTTGTGTATAGATGCACCCACTAAAGCCATCCCAGATGTATTAGACTCTATCTTACTTCTTACCTATCCCAACAGACCCAGTAGCCGCTCAGCAAACCATATACATCTGCTCTCTGTGCGGAGACATTACTTGTTGCCCACTGGTCCCAGAGGTGGAATACACACCCTTCACAGTCAGCAGAGTGCAGTCACTGAGGGCCTTCTGTCTGTCTTTCACAGGGCCATGCAAGAATGCAGCCTACAAGGAGGTAAGAGGAGGCAGAAGTCTTTTCTCTTGTGAAAGCTTTAACCTGCATTTCCAGACTTCCAAAGGGCTAAGCTTCATTTTAGACAGCTGTGTAGTTTAGTGACTGAAACACTGACCCACAAGACCTGGGTTCTGTTCCCAGCTCTAGCACTGCTTGACCTTCAGCATTTAACTTCAACTTGCTATGCCTCAGTTTCCCTTCCTATTTTAGGTCCATTAAGTTTGTAATGCCTTTGGGCAGGGACTCCCTTACTGTATTCAGAACACTGGGACCGTGACCTTGGTGGGGGACTCTGGAATGGATTGTTACACAAATGAAAAATGAGGGTAAATTCAAAGGACAGGCACCTGGGCCAGCAGCCATGCACAGGGACAGCAGTGGCTTCCAGTTGCCAATGCACTGCTGGCTCAGTAATGTGGCTGCAGCAGTAGCCATTTTTTTCTGCCCCACCCCCCACAAGTTGGCACCCAAGGTGGCTGCCCCTATCGCTCCTCCCTAGTCATGCCACTGGTTGACTTCAACTCTGAATTTCTGCATGTGCAATGACCAGGTGAGTGTACCGTTTTTAACTCTTAACTAAGTGTTCTCTGCTCTCAAGCAAAATTCAACTTTAGCAGACTTTTTGGGCCAAGGGATTAACGTGTATTCATGTGTAGTCATGTGGAATGTTTTGTCATAACATCTGCTCAAGCAATATTTGGCACACCTGCACTGCAGATGTGTACAGTAGTGTTACCCACTGTACTAATAATCCTTTCCCATTATTGAGTGGACTTTGAGGTGATTATGGAGGAAAGCATTAGCAAAGCTTTGCTTTCTGAAATGGAACCTGGGTTAGAAAAAACATCCACTTGGTTGTGGTGGTCTACTTTTGCAGGACTCTGCTGGAATTGTGCATGCAGGACATTTTAAATATAGGCCATATTTCTGTCCCTCTGCCCACCTCTGGCTTTCTTCAGCTTGTGCCCAGCTGCAACAATTCCCAAGGGGAATCCCTGGAGATCTATGTCAACTTTGTGGTTGTTTTGAGAGAACAGAGCAGCCCAAGTATGCTCAGGGGTGGGTCATGTTCCAGCTCTTAATGATGGCATTAAAGCACTGATTAGCTTTAGCTCATTGCTCTGTTTTATGTCCATGCACAATGGGCCGTGTGTGAAATCCTTCATTTTTGCATGAATTGTTCTGTGTGGCTCATTGTTCTTGCATGGAAATGACTGGCGAATGGCTGGGCAGGTGGTTCCTATGCAGTTTTTGGAGGTAAAGCTGCAGAGGAAGCAAAGGAGGTACAGCAGTCTTCACAGCCAGCAATATGCTCAGTTAAAATTGTCTCAGGGCCAGGCTGAGGGACCCTTGTTAAGCCTGGCTGTACCACTGCAGTGTAATGCAACACAGGGAAACCTGGAGCTCAGTCCCGTCCTGCCCAGGCCTGAATGAAACCTACTTCATATTGACATAGAGGGGGACAGTTACTAAAAACTGTCTCACTTCCCGGTATGGGAACCCCTTCCCAGTATGGGGTCAGAGTGGATCACTCTGTCTTTTCTGTATTTGCACATCCAGGGGTTTAGCAAGTCCAAAGATACAAGAATCCAGTGGGCTCTTGGTGAAGAAGGACGGAAGCCATTTGACAAGGTCGCTTCAGCAGCATGAGTGGGAAAAGATGGGCAAACGTGGCTGCTCCCTGCTGTAAACAGCTCGTTGTCATGGTAACCCTGCACCCTTTGGCTGAAGGATGTCATAGAGGAAGCCGTAGCTCTCGGGGAGCCCTGCAGGAAACAGAGGGGCAGCGATCACTCCCTACCGCTCTCCAAAGGAACAGCAGGGAAAGCAGGTACCTCAAAACAAGGGGCAATTTGTGGGAGCCACTCAACAGAAGAACGAATGCCACCGCTATTCCAAGTGTGCCTGGTGTGCAGGTCTCCCAGGGTATGCACATCCCATCCAATCAGCCTGCTCTTCCTGGCTGATGCAATTACTGATGTCATCCACCTTTGTTTATACCACAGTTATCAGCAGAGCTGGCACCTGGAGGTCACTCCTAAGCCCTTACCCAGGCAAACTCACCGCTGAAGCCTGTGTGAAGAAGGGATTTAAACTGAGTGACAATGGTGCTGCGCATGTTATCAACTGTGTCATCACAGGAGGAAGCAGGTCAGAGAAGCACATTAGGTAAGTTTTGAGCAGCATTTAAATTTTTGCCTTGAGTGAGTGTTCGGCATTTATTGTGGCAAAAAGGGGAACAAAACAAAATGGCAATTCTAAATCAAAGGCACGCTGGACTCCTAACTACAGTGCTAGTGAGGGGGCTGGATCCTCAGTTAGTATAGATCCACACAGCTCCACTGGCATCAATAAAGTTGCATCAGTCTACTCCAGCTGAGGACCTGGCAGTGTGAGAACTGTGCTCAGAGCTAAAGCAATGCATCTGCTAACCACTGCCCTTCAGGAACTCCAGACCAAGTCTGGAGAGTCTTTCAGGTACCTTCAAATGTACTTTAACCAGCAAAGTGAGAGGCAAAAGAGGAATCACTTATAGAAAAGCATAGGAGCAAGCTGTGAAGGCTGGAGAGTGGCAGACAGCCCATAGAATTTGGGTGAGATGCAAAGGAGTCTCACGGATGTCTAGCAGAGCCTCCAAGGGCTTGGGACCATCAGGATATGACTACACTGTGGTGGCATGTCCCGGAACAAATATCCCTGAGCACGTTCTGCCCACCCACTCCTACTCCAGCAGTTAGAGCAATATTTAAGGTAAGAACAGCACTGAAGATGACCAGCAGAACAGGAAAGATCAGGGAAGCATTGGATAATGATGACTTAATATGCATAAAGTACCTTCCTGAACCCCCTTCATCAAGTATGTAGACATTTAATACACTTTCCCCAAGAGGATCCCTTCCGCCACTACTGGGATGCCTCAGAGGCTTCAGCTCTTTGAATAGAGCAGAAAACATCAGGCAAATTATTGAGTCAGGGAAGAAGGAATACCATTAAACTGCATGGAAAATATTGGTGGCCAATTACCACGGACCCTTAACTGATCATAAGCAGGCAACACCTCAGTTTTGTTTTTCACACCAAGGTCAGTGCATTCCATTGCACAGTTTTTCTATTTTCATGCTGAGACTTGGTCTGGATAGAACAGTACTACAACGTGAATCACCAGTACCTCATCCTATATAACTCCAGGGAAATCTCTTATCCAAATACTAAACCAGCCCAATACTGTTGAGTTTATAATATCAGATACCACACCATGCATGGAGCTACAGCTGCATTGGAAGCAGCTAGGAGCATATCAAAGAATTAGGGACCAGAAATGAGTGTTATATAAAGGCCCAGACAGATAGCTTAGAAGTGTTGGAAAAGCTTGGAAAAGGAATAGAGGAACTCTAAGAATGGCTGGAGAGGACCAGAAGCTTGAGGACGATCACCAATATCAGAGAATCAGTCTCTAGAACTGGAAGACCATTGTTGGACCAAAAAGAAGCAAGGAGCAAGCCTCTAAAAACCAGAAAAGTTTGTGAGATGGCTAGAAGGAAGTCAGAGGAACACTGCAGATCTCAGTTTGAGCCTTTAAGGAGTTAATTAGCTGTTGGGACCTTTTGAGTTTCAGTTGGACACTGACTATTGATTATTCAAAGCACAATTCTTGCTACCTTTGCACAGCTTATCAGTGCTGAAGGACTGGATGTCTTAGGATTTCAGCATAATGAGATGGTCCCCTTCATATGAAGGTCTAGGGTGGAATCCAGCCCACGTCAGAAGATTTTACTATCGTCTGCTGCTTGTTGGGTGGTTTATGTGAATCCAGTTCCTAGTCCATAGAATAACATGAGAACACTCTGCCTCCCTTGTTGAAGGGAAGGAATTGACTCTGGAGAGGGAAGGAACTGCATGGGATAACACGAAGCAAGTCTCAGATCAGCAGATCTTGTGAGGGAAGATTAGAAGAGAGTGAAAGGAGCATTGCAGACCTTACCTTTACCCATTCTTCGTGTCTTTCCTCTTTAGTGATCAGAGACAAATCCATCTGAATGGAAAACTTTTTGAAAGAAACAAGGGCTAAACCCAATAACTCTGATTCAGATAGATTCAGACATCTTTGAAATTTATGGGGAACTGGTTCAGAAACTCTGAACCTGAACCCCTATCTGAATTTTTCATATGGTTCTTCTCTCTGTGGGCTCAGCTGAAGCCTGGATCAAGAACACATTTGGGCACTGGTACTGTTCAATATCCGGGCCCAAATGTGGTGCAGCCCATCTCGGGTACTAAAAATATCTACTGGCAGCACACTGAGCAGGCATGTTGCTAGCAGCAGGTGGGTAATATCAGTGTAAACCACTAACAGTTACAAGATGAAGCCTGTCACATTCTCTAAGCCAGTTCATGTGGTGGGTGAAACAGATAATAGAAGAAACTATCTTACATCTACATCCAGAATTCAGCCACATGCAGAATAGTGGTGCATATTTTAATTCCCTTTATGAGGAAACAAGAACAGCTGAACCAAAGTACCCAGAGGAAGGCTCTTCACATAATATCTTCATCCTAAGCACTGCCAGGAAAAGCCCTCCTAAGGCAGCCTGTTCCTTAGTCTAGGGGTTGGCAGCCTGCAGCATGTGTGCCATGAGTGGCATGGGCAGCCTCTGTGTGTGGCACACAGCAAATAGGAGGAGACAAGTAGCACAGTGGCAAATAGGGCAGAAAGCAGAGTAGCAGATGGGGAAGGAGATTGGAGTGGCACTCAAGGAGGGTGCAAAGTTAATTTGTGGCATGCCTGCTAAAAAGGTTGGCCCCTGCTGCCTTAAATTTTGGAGATTTATAAAAGGACTTTCTTATTCAGACCTCTGTAAATGACTGTGTATAAAATAGTTGCTCGTGTTGGCCAACAAATTTTGTTTGTGGCAAATATTCATGATCAATAAACTGGATGTGGATAGTATTATTAAGTGCTCAACAGCCCTGAAGAACATTGCTTAAGAGAGAAGTAGTAGTTTAAATGCTATTTACTCTTTACAAAGAATTACAGTTATTCTAAATATGTTTCAGGATCTTCCAACAGATCACTTAGTTGCTGAGCTCTTAGTGTTTCAGCTGGTCACTAATTATTGATTATTCAAAGATAAAGCTTGTCACTGTAACTAAACTTGTATATGCTGAAGGAATCTTTCCACCCAACGTGCCTGGTATGCACCTAGCCTACATCAGAACGGAATCAAGGTTACCATCCAATGCCTGATATGAGTACAGTTCATGCTGGCTAGATACCTACAGCAGCAGATAGACATTACCTCACTCCCTTGTTAACAAACTCAGCAGAGAAGCTTTGGAAAATGAATTAGCCATCCATCCTCTAACATGGCCCATGTGGGTCAAGATATAGGCACAACACAGTGTGTCCAACAGACTCTTGATCTAGAGTGGTTCAAGCTGTTTGTAGCCAACAGCATGCAAAGGAATGATGTAGCTAAGATGTGGGGTGAAGTGGGCACGCTAGTAGGAAGGAACGGGCTGCAATCAGATCTAGACAGGTTACAGGGGTGGGCCGATGAGAACAGGTTGGGGTTCAACACTGACAAGTGCAGGGTAATGCACCTAGGGAGGAAGAACCAGCAGCATACCTACAGGCTGGGGAACTCCCTTCTCATCAGTGTCAAGACAGAAAAGGATCTTGGAGTCATCATTGATGCCACAATGAACATGGGCCGACAAAGTGGGGACACGGTCAGGAAGGCCAACCATACCTTGTCGTGCATCCACAGATGCATCTCAAGCAAGTCCAAGGAGGTGATCCTCCCCGTCTATGCAACACTGGTCAGGCTGCAGTTGGAGTACTGCGTCCAGTTCTGGGCGCCGCACTTCAGGAGGGATGTGGCCAACATGGAGAGGGTCCAGAGGAGGGCCACCCGCATGATCAGGGAACAGCAGGGCAGGCCCTACGAGAAGAGGCTAAGGGACCGGAACCTGTTCAGCCTCCAAAAGAGAAGGCTGAGAGGGGATCTAGTGGCAGTCTACAAACTAGTCAAGGGGGACCAGCAGGCATTGGGAAAGTCCCTGTTCCCCTGAGCACTCCCAGGATTTACAAGAAACAGCAGACACAAGCTAGCGGGGGGTAGTTTCCGGCTAGACATTAGGAGGTGCTATTTCACTGTCAGGACGGCTAGGACCTGGAACCAACTTCCAAAAGAAGTGGTGCTGGCTCCTACCCTGGGGTTCTTTAAAAAAAGGCTGGATGAACATCTGGCCGGGGTCCTTTGACCCCAGTACTTTTTCCTGCCACGGCAGGGGGTCGGACTAGATGATCTCCTCAGGTCCCTTCCGACCCTACCAACTATGAAACTATGTCCTGGAACCTTTGACTCCCTGAACCAAAAAATCTATTTACAGGTGGGACTAGTGATGGGATAGCCTTGGCATAAGTCCAGAGCATGAGTTGAGCTTACAACTGGAGCTGTAGCAGAACACTGTATCTGCTCTGCCACAGATATGATCATAGAATCACAGAAAATTCAGGTTGAAAGAGACCTCAGGAGGCCATCTAGTCCAACCCACTGCTCAGGGCAGGACCAAAGCCAAATCTCCAAGGATGGAGATTCCATCACCTGTCTGGGTAACCTGTTCCAGTGTTTTACTATCCTCCTAGTAAGAAAATTATTCCTAATATCTAACCTAAACTTCCCTTACTGCAACTTGAGACTTTTGTTCCTTGTTGAAGGCTGCTATTAAATCTCCTCTCAGTCTCCTCTTCTCTAGACTAAATAAGCCCAGTTCCCCCAGTTGTTCCTTATAACTCGTGTGTCCCAGCCCTCATCATTTTTGTTGCCCTCCATGGGACCCTTTCCAACTTGTCTACATCCTTTCTGTGGGGGGGGGGGGGCCAAAACTGAACACAGTGCTCCAGATGTGGCCTCACTAGTGCTGAATAGAGGGGGAATAATTACTTCCCTTGACCTACTGGTAATACTCTTAGTGATGCAGCCCTGTATGCTCTTAGCCTTCTTTGCAACAAGGGCACACTGCTGGCTCATATTCAGTTTATTGTTCACTGTTACCCCCAGGTACCTTTCTGCAGAAATGCTGCCCAATCTTTTTGGCCCAATCTTCCAATTTGTCTAGGTCATTCTGAATCCTAGCCCTACCCTCCAGCATATCTACTACTCCCCAGAGCTTGGTGTCATCTGCAAACTTGCCGAGGGTGCCCTCTATGCCATTTCCAGGTTGTTGATAAAGACGCTGAACAAAACTGGTCCTGGAACTGACCCCCTAGGGCACTCTGCTTGATACCAGCTGCTAGACATTGAGCCATTGACTACTACCTGTTGAGCCTGACAATTCAACCAGCTTTCTATCCACCCTACAGTCCATTCATCCAGTCCATACTTCCTCATCTTGCTTGCAAGAATGCTGTGGGAGACCATCAAAAGCCTTGCTAAAGTCAAAGTATATTATATCTACTAGGCCTGTGCAAAGCGGCTAGTATTCACTTCGGATTTGGCCAATTCGGGGGACAGTGATTTGATTCAGTGATTCAAATCACTGTCCCGAATTGATTCGGCCGAATCTGATTTAGAGATTCGTCCGCCGCCAAATTGGCCTAATCTCCAGATCAAACAGACCCCATCCCCTGCCCACTCTCCCAGCCCCATCAATGGCTACCCCGCCCGGCCCCAGCATCCTGGCGCTTTTTTTTTTTTAAAGCCAGCTCCTGCTGGGTGGGGGGGGACGATCCCCGCTGCCCCCCACTTCCCTGCACTGCATGGGGGGGCTCTGCCACAGGCCCCCAGAAGCCCCAGTGGCCACTACAGCATCTGGTAAGTGCAGAGATGTGGTTTTTTTTAAACTGGGAATTAGGACAAGCGAGGCAGCCATGGGGGGCTGGGAGAGCAGGTGTGGGACGGGGGCT
>NW_005841844.1:1534586-1547913 GCF_000455745.1 Alligator sinensis
GGGGAGGGGGGGGCCGCAGGAACCACCCCCCCCCCCCCCCTGCCCCAGCAGGAGCCAGTGAGTGCAGGGCTTTTTTTAAGAGCCAGGATGCTGGGGCTGGGTGGGGCAGCCATTGATAGGCCTGGGAGAGTGGCCTGGGGATGGAGGGCACTCATGGGGGCTGGGAGAGCAGGCAGGGGATGGGGCCTGGTGGGGGTCCCCCCATGGTCTCCTCCCCCTTCCTCCAGTGCACCCCCCAACTCTTGACCCCTACTTACCGGCACGGAGCAGGGACTGCCTGAATCTCCAAAGCTCTCCAAATCTTTGCGGAATTGATTCAAAGAGCTTCGAATTGATTTGGACCTTTTTATTGATCTCCCAGTTCAATTCAGATTCCAAGATTCAGCCGTCAAATCTGGCCGAATCTCCTCCAAATCAAATCAGCCCCAGAAGCTTCGCACAGCCCTAATGTCTGCTGCTTTTTCCACATCCACAAAGCCAGTTATCTCATCCTAGAAGGCAATCAGGTTGGTCAGGCATGTCTTGCCCCTGGTGAATCCATGCTGACTGTTCCTAATCAGTGATCACCTTTATCTCCCCCAAGTGCTTAGAAATAGATTCTCTGAAGAGCTGCACTATGATTTTTCCAGGAACTGAGGTGGGGCTGACTGGTCTGTAGTTCCCTGAATCCTCCTTTTTCCCTTTCTTAAATTTGGGCATTATGTTTGCCCTTTTCCAATCATCCGGGACTGCTCCTGATCACCATGAGTTTTCAAAGATGATGGCCAATGGCTCTGCAATCTCTTCATTCAACTCTCTCAAGCAACCTTGGGTGCATCCCATCCAGCCCCATGGACTTGGATGTGTCCAGCTTTTCTAAAGAGTCCCTAACCTGTTCTTTCACCACTGTTGACCATTTACCTCCTCCCCAAACTGTGCTGCCTGGTGCAGTAGTCTGGGAGCTGACCTTGTCTGTGAAGACTAAGACAAAGAAGGCATTGAGTACTTCAGCCTTTTCTACATCCTCTGTCGCTAGGTTGCTTCCCCCATTCAGTAAGGGACCCACACTTTCCCTGATCCTCCTCTTACTGACAATATACTTGTAGAAACTCTTCTTGTTACCCTTCATATCTCTTACTAGCTGCAACTCCAATTGCGCTTTGGCCTTCCTGACTTCCCTGTGCATGCCCCAGCAGTGCTCTTCTACTCCTTCCTATTTATTTGTCCAAGTTTCAACTTCTTATAAGCTTCCTTTTTGTGATTTATTTTACTGAAGAGTTCCCTGCTTAAGCCAAGCTGGTCTTCTGCCATACTTGCTAGTCTTCCTGCACATCAGGTTGGTTTGTTTCTGCACTCTCAGTAAGGCTTCTTTAAAGTACAGTCAACTTTCCTGGACTCCTCTCCCCCTCAGACTGGCTTTCCAGGGGATCCTGCCTATGAGTTCCCTAAGTGAGTTAAAGTCTGCTTTTCTGAAGTCCAGGGTCCTCTCCGTCCTTCCTTCCTTTCCTCAGGATCTTGAACTCAATCATCTCATGGTCACTGATGCTCAAGTTGTCATCCACTGCTACATTCCCCACCAATTCTTCCCTATTTGTGAGCAGCAGGTCAAAAAGAACATGGCCCCTAATTGGCCGCTCCAGCACTTGCACCAGGAATTTGTCCCCGGCACTCTCCAAAAACTTCCTGGATTGCCTGTGCACTGGTGCACTGGTGTATTGCCCTCCCAGCAGATGTCAGGGTGATTGAAGTCCCCCATGAGAACCAGGGCCTGTGATCAGAAAACTTCTGCTACCTGTTTAAAGAAAGCCTCATTCACCACTTCCTCCTGGACTGGTGGTCTATAGTAGACCCCCACCACTACATCACCATCGTTGCTCTCTCCTCTAACCTTAACCCAGAGAGTCACAGCAGGCCTATCTCCACTTTCATACTGGAACTCTGAGCAATCATATGGCTCATTTACATAAAGTGCAACTCCTTCTCCTCTTCTCCCCTGCCTGTCCTTCCTGAACAGTTTATACCCATCCATGACAGTGCTCCAGTTATGCAAGCTCCCATGAAGTCTCTGTTGTTATTCCAGTCACACCATAGTTCCCTGACTGTGCAAGGACTTCCAATTCCTCCTGCTTGTTTCCCAGGCTTTGTGCATTCATATACAGGCACCTGAGGTAACTAGTCGATTGCCCTGATTTCTCAGGAAGAATGAGAGCACCTCCCCTGTTGCCCCATCCTGCTTGATCTTCCTCCAGATCTCCTGCTTCCCCACTTGATGGCAAGGAATCAAGTGAAAGTTTGCATTGCTGCAGCCCTCACTACACTGGTTCTGTGCAAAAAGGACTTTGAGCTCCCTGGTGCTCAGTCCAGCAGTTTTCAACAGCATTAAAATAATTCTGAAACAATTTCTAAAATGCATATCACTGGTCCTACAAATCAAGAAATAAGTAAGAGGTATGGACCATGCGTGAGAGTCAGCATGAACCAGGCATCCAGAATGAAAACACAGCAAATAATCCTATAAGGACTGAGGAGGGGGTCTTAGATTGGGACCATACATAGCAATAAGAGTCATCATCCTAAGCACATGCAGGCCATTATTCAAGTGCCTTCCAAAGATAGCAACATGCCATTTCCCCAGCGGGGAAGTGGGGCACAGAGGCAATGTGACATGACCAAAATCACTCTGTGAGCAGTGGCAAAGCTGGGAATCACACTCAGGTCTCCTGACTCCCTGACTTATGCTCATGTAGCTAAACTACACCCAGATAAAGCAACTGCTCTGCACCAGCTATTTTTATGAACATCCATTCCACCAAAAGTAAGGGCCCAGGAGCAGCCCCCCCTCCCCTCCCCAGTGAGGCAGATGCCTGTAGAAATGTCACATATACGCACAGCACTTCTGAGGAGGGCAGAATTTGGCTGGTAAGTGATTATGTGCCTACTCACTGAAGCTCGCTTAGGAAATTTTACACAAAACGGCAAGGGAAGCTCTGGTGAGAGGTGAGATCCGTGAAGCTGAGGGTGGCAATGATAAACCTCCTGGAACGCATGGCAATTAATCTTGTGAAGCTGTGAGTCAGAGCCACATCCCATCGCTGGCAACAAGGCACACCACTGACTCTGGCCCTGCAGAGCAAATCTCGGCTTTGGGGACTTTCAGAAGCCATCGGGTTTTGGGAGACATTAATTCTGAGGAGTAACAAATAAGGAGGCACATTCAAGGGTGCACCTTCTCAATGAGATGTACATACACACTGACAGCAGCTTGCTTCCCATTGGAAAATGCTACTGGACTGAGGAGGGGGGTGGGTAATGACACTTGTCTATTTCTGTGCAACATATGGAGAGCATCATGCAGTGTTTTCCTTTGGAAATAAGAAAATCAAAGAGAGACGCCTGAGCCAAATGATCAAGCCCCAAATAAAGAAAGTGACACAAAGGGGCATATATCTCATGTGCTGCCCATGGAAGAAAGCATGCAGCTACCATTAAAAGCCCCAAGGGGGACTGCACATTTAATTCCTATTAGGAAGCTACGCAGCCCCCTCCCAAGCTCAGCATTGCTCCCCTAAGTTTGACAAGCTTCGGTTGCAGAACCTCTTCCAATTCTAGCCCTAGGCATGAATGCAGTTTGCAGTTTTGACAGCAGATGTCTCTCCTATTATGATTTATAAAAATGCTTAAAATAAATAATGCAAACATATTTACAGGAATGAATTCCTGCTCTTGAGTGTATTTGTCACTTGGAGACTCCTAGGTAGGGGAGAGGGAACTGTGCCTGACTTGCTTCTTCATTCCCTTTCCCCTCGGATGTATATGTCACAAACCCAAATGGGTGCAGGATATAATCCAGCCCTCGAGTTGCAGGGAGAGTAATGTGATTCAATCCAAATATTGTATAATAAATGTGTTAAATATTTAAAATGATCGTGCTGAGGAATTGACCCAGTGGAGCTTGATTTCATACATCCTGACAATTTCATGCACCTATGGGCTTACATTTCTTGGTAAATAATAAGGGGCTATTCATGTCCTAGTCTAAGAATGAAGAGTTTGGGTTCTTTCCCTTGTGGAACTCCTTAAAAAGGAGAGCACTCTGCACTGGACTGATCACCTTGTTCTGCCCCCCACATCACTCCAGTCCAGCCATGTCCAATTCTTTTAAGTGTGACAGCCACACAGGGTGTACGCAGCCATAATGCAGGGATGTGACTTAAAGGCAGGACCAGCAGGGCTGGCCCTGGTGACAGCTGGCTGCAAATCCCATTAGAACAACCCACTTCAATTTGTGCAACTTTGTTCTGTCGAAAGGCTGTTGAATGCAGGGCACCATCTCTGCAGCCTGCTATTTTAAACACAAAAAAGAAAGAGGCATACCTGCCTGTGCTGCTGTGATGTGAGGAGAAGTGGCCCAATTACAGCATAGCACCTAGCCTTGCTGTTTCCATGGCTTCACAGTACAGTACTTCCATCTCTTGAGGCCATCAGTGCAGGAACCAGCATCTTATCAATGATCATCCTGGTTATAACACTCTTCTAAGCCATACCTGCAGAAACCCAGTCTCGGCAGTGATGCAGGATAATAACTTTTCCCACAGGAGCCGTACGCTGATTTGTTCCTGCTATAATTTGTGCTGCATCCATCCCAACCTGCGTTTTCATAAACAAGTTAAAGAAGTCAGAGCAAAGGCATTGTGTTCTCCAGGCTCCCGTAAGATGATCCCATTGTTTCATGAACTTGTTACGACTTGTCATCCCGTGTAAGGGACCCTTTGAAATGTAGCACTTCTTGTCACCTGCATGGTATTACCCCAAGTCAAAAGAATCTTGAGGCAGTCTGGGCTCCATGGGACACATGGCGCAGGCGCCTGGGTATTCATCTATTCTGCTTGACTGGCTTAATGAAGGAGAGCCTTTCTGTCCAGACTGGAAGGCTGAACTATATCCAGAGAGAATGAGTACATGAACATGCTGTGAATCAGACATCCATTTTCTTGGGCCAATGTTCTCTCTGGACAGAACATGAGTAACTACTATTCACTTCACAATTGTGCCTCCTAAATGCTGTGCAGGAAATTAGGATTGAAGGATCCAAACTTGAAAGAGACTGAGCATCTGCAAGCCATGATGATAAGCCCACTGCAGCGGCAGTGTCCTCCTAATTATCTTACTGGCTCTCCAAGCAGGCACAGGATAAAGAGTGAGTGTCCGTATGCAGTGAGAAGTGGCTGTGCATAGACACAAGGTCAGTCAATTTGTATATATGCAGCTGACAGCTTGAAAGTGGTTGAAAATGCTTTCTGTTTGGTGTGGCCCTGCTATTGCCAATGGCCAAGCTACACACACTGTATCTCTTGACAGAGAAGGGTGCAGACCAAATCTTCACAGTCAAGCTTTGGTCATGTTGGGACTCTACCTGACCTACATCTAACCACTGTGAATTTGTACCCCCTCAAACCCTCCAGATTTAAAGAGATTCAGACCTGGGGTCCAGGTTCCAAATGCAAACTTAGGGCCAGATTCTAGTCCACCTGTTAGGTGCCTAAGTGGACTTAGGCATCTTTGTACAATTTATTCCACCCTGTTTGAGTCCCTGAAAATTCATTAATGCATCTACTTCAGTAAGAGGCAAGGATTTCATAGGGTGATATCTTTCATTGGACCAACTATGTAGTTGTCATAAAGTTAGACAAGCTCCAAATACAAGACTTTCTTCCTCTTGTCTACTTTGGTAACATACTGTTATCTGACCCTAAGATTGAGCCATAAGAAAGCAGTGAGGAACATAACACATCCATCTGCCTTTTGTTTTAACATTTTTTTTAGGGGCTTGGGCAAGGTGGAACTGGATTGCACTTAGACATCTAAGTCCGCTTAAGTGCCTAATCGGCGGAATAGAACCAGGCCCTTTGTGTTTTGTGTTTTTCCAGTCATGCTAAGTGATTTCCATTTCCTATTCTCATAACTTGATACAGGAGCCAACACAGCAGCTCCATAGAACTGTACTGATTACTATAGGCAAAGCTGAAGCACACAAATAATAGAGCCTTTTTTATCCCCATTGCTAATAAATACAGCTGGACAGAAATTTTTAATGAATAGTTTATTTGCTAAATGCAGTTTGGATTGGCTAAAATGATGAATAAATTTTGCTTGTATATAAGAAAAGGTGAGAGGGTGGATTTGGAAAAGTGTAAATATCTCATTGTGACATTTTTAAATGACTTTGGACTTTAAACTCTTTATTCCTAGACAGCATAACTTTGTGTGTCATCATCATTAAAAACAACCAATAACAAAACTCAACTTTTGTTTGTTTTCCAGCCATACTAGCCAAAATGTTTTGTTTCAGGTCAACCCAAAACAAATTTTTCTCCAGTCTCCCAATTCAACTACTAAACTGACATATCACTTCTTCACTTGGCCTTATTTATAGTTATGAATGGTTAAACCATTCATAACCATTCATCAAAACCATTCATCAAAACTTTTCTGTGCTACATGACTGATTCAGGGTAATTTTTTGAAAGTTAAAACAAACCAGCCATTACTTCTGAGTACAATTTTTTCATATTAAAATTAAAAATAGAATCATTTTTCATAAATAGATTCTAATATCACCTTACTTTAAAACAAGGAGTTGAAATTTGGCTGGGCAGAAGTTGTTTGCTGTGTTGGCTACGAAGCACCAACTCACAGGATCATCATAAAATTCTAGTTTATGGGACAGATGCAAAAGTCCAATATTGCTTCAGAGCGGGGTCACCGGCTGGTCCTTCTGGCTGGGCAGTCAGGGTGCTGGTCAGGTCAAAGAGGGCTCCATTGGGGGTCATTCTTCTCTGCCTTTTATCCCTTTCTGGCAGACTTTGGTGACTCCCCAATTCTCGGGCTTACCCAATCCAAGGGTCATTGACCCCGAGGGACATCCCTCTTGGTAGTTGCTGGATGGCAGCTGTCAGCCCCAGGGGTCACATCCGCAGGTACGTGCAGTCTCAGAAGTCCGTTGATTAATTTTGATTGATTCACTGCGCTGATGAATAGAGCTCTGGAAGTGGTTGATCAGGGAGTATTTCAGCCCCAAGTGTCTGTTTCCAGTGTTGATGAGTTCAAACTGGGGCTTCCGCACCTTTAACAGTGAAGTTTCAGGGAGTTCCTGGCTCTGTATTGATTCTTTCCTCTTTTTGGTCTGTAGTTTTGTAGGTGTTAATTGCCTCTCGTTAACTTGGTTATCCAGACTAGCTACTGTGTTACACAATCAACCATAATTCATTCAGGGACCAGCTCCATAAAGAGATTCCTGCCCTTGCTAACATTGTTACATGATACCACTTACTTTTAAACTTAAAGTACATTTGTAAACGCATCTACAAGCTCTATTTTCACTACAAGTATGCATTATATAAAAATAATAATATAATAAAAGCAAAAGAGAGAGAAAGGAAGAAAAGGTAGAAAAGAGAAAGCATCCTCAAAAGGGGGCAAATACTGCAAAAGGGGCTGTTGCCATATGAAGGAGCTTCACAAGGGGGGGGAGGCAAAAAGGTTTCTTGCTACAGCTGTATCAGACACACACCTTTTGCTGTCCCCAAGAAAATGTCCCCAAATTTACAAGTTACAATACTCTAGAAACTGTAGCTCAATTGTGCTCAGAAGATGCTAGTTAGAGCTTGGCAGTACATCTTTTCCAAAGAGCTTGGCAATACATTTCTCCAAAGATTCATTGTTCCCATGCAGCTCTGACAGGATGAGATGGACTACACAGAGGGCGCATCTACACATTCCTTTAAGAACAGTGGTCATGCGCATTAAGTGTAGTACCTGTAATAACATGCCTTTTAAGTGATGATAATGCACAGTAGACTAATATTACTCCGCATTAGCACAGTAGCATGGCTTTTGCCATGACATGCTTATGCGCAGTAGAATTAATCTACTGTGCATTGAATGTCTCCTGTAGACATGCCCAGAGAAAGGTAGTTCACCATGTGTTGTTAGCTCATGCTTTTATCATCTGATGAAGTGAGCTTGCGTTCATGAAAACTTATGCTCTCCCTATATGTCTTAGCCCAGGGGTGGGCAAAGAAAGGCCCAGAGAAAGGTAGTCCACCATTTGTTGTTAGCTCATGCTTTTATCATCTGATGAAGTGAGCTTGCGTTCATGAAAGCTTATGCTCTCCCTATATGTCTTAGCCCAGGGGTGCAGCCCAGGGTCCGGATATGGCCTGCCAGGCCACTCTATCTGGCCTGCAGGGCCCCTAAAATATTTAGAAAATTAATATTTATCTGCCCCTGGCTGCCTGTCATGCAGCCCTCAATGGCTTGCCAAAACTCAGTAAGCGGCCCCCTGCCCGAAATAATTGCCTGCTCCTGTCTTAGCCCATAAGGTGTATATCTGCACTGCCTTCTGCTGGGCTACACATCCATCATTTCCAGGAAGCAAATGAGCATGCTCCTACCTGGGGCTAGAGAGGACTTTTCTTTCAAAGGCTTTTCCCCAGTGCTAAGGGACATTGTGTTGCCAGGCACCAGAACTGAGTCTATGCTCTTCCAGACACTGGATAAGGAAGTCACCTGATTTGAATGCAGAGGGTTAAGGACCAGATGCAGGATGGATGATGGGTTTGGGGCAGGAGCAAAACGAGCCAGAGAGAGTGGCTGAAGGAAACAAAAGGGTGTAGGATGAGGTGAGACTTGCAGAGAATGGGCTGAAAACACTACAGAACACATCTCTCCAGAGCCTGGAATACAGCCTAGTGTTCCTGAGTCTCATTGTTCCTCTTCTGTCAGCAAGCAGCTGTGAAACCCTCTACTTGAGGGCTCTTTTCCTCTACTGACTATCAGTTAATGCTGCTGGATCTAAAGGTTCCAGCAGAGCTGATGACCCATGTGGGTGACAATGTGATGCCACACAATGGACATTCTGTTTTGCTTTTTTTAAAAGATTATGAAATATTACAGGCAGACAAGGTTCCTTGGGTGAATTTGATATCTTTTATTTTATTAAATTTGGGTTGGTCTAATAAAAGATATCAAATTCACCCAAGGAACCTTGTCTGCCTATGTCCTTAGACCAACACGGCTACAACCCAAACCCCTGAAATATTACATGCACACATGCACACACAAACTAGATTAAGAGACCATTATTATGGTTATAAAATCAAGTGCTCAAGAATGAGGAAAAAGCAGCATTAAGAAACTTGAATTGGCCTTCTTATGCTTTATGATATAGTCTTATTAGGTATCTAAGTGGATTTAGGCACCTAAGGATATCCAGTCCATCCTGCTCAACTCCTTGAGAAATAGTCACTGTAAACGGCGGGTCCTCCTCCTCCTCATGGCTTTTTGTGATTTAGTCTTCAGGCTAAGATGCTGGTGTGTCACAAAAGTAGGCGTGTTAACATTTTAAGGACTTGAGATGGTTGGAACAGAATCACACTTAGGCATCAAAGTTAAGCTGGGCACCTAGTGGGTGGAATAGGATCTGGCCTGTAACATCTGCTCCAAGGGATGGCTACTTCATTCTATGTGAAATTGGGAATGGTGTTCAAGGGCTGAATCTGGGGTACACAGTAAATAGAGCTGTTGTCTGTAGGACACCTGCCACAGGTTTGCAAAAATCAGGAGATCAGGGATTGAAGCAAACCTCAGTCCTGTTTTTAAGTATATTGAAAGCTGTCTCAGAGAACTGACTTCTGTGCCTGCCTCTGCCACAATTCCCTTCTGACACTATGCAAGTAGCTTAAACCAACTGTTTAGCTTCTGGTTACCAACTGTGTATTCTTCATTTTCTTGATGCCCAACTGAAGAAATGCTAAGTACTCATTGTTGCAAAAGCAGTCGATTGGAAACACAGTTGAATATACAAAATGCTGTACAATGCTAAGTACCGTGGAAAATCTGGTTGTGGGAATTTTAGATAGTGCATCCAAAATTAATAGACACAGAATCAAGAGTTGGCACCTAGGTGTTTTGAAAAGCCCATTAAGCACCTATCTGCAATTTTAAGACACCATAGTACTTTGAAACATCTGGCCTTCAGTGCCTCTGTTCTCCATGTGTAAAATAAGGATTCTATTGCCACTTTACCTCCCTTCGGTGTTCTGCAGATAAATTCATTAATGTTTGTGGAGTACTCCAATACTACAATGATGAACACCATAGAAGAACTCAGGGAGAAGTTATTAATTCTATATTCAGAAGAGCATTTGAATGGTATGTGGTAAATAAGGCCTGGGGACACATACTGAATGATGAGTACAACAAGAATTATTGAATAGCTGCCCATCCAATGAACACTGTCCATCCTGTGCATTAAGTGAGGCAGGGGACCCAGGTAAAGAATAATATGCAGCCATGTAATTAAAGATTGTATCATAAAGGAGGTGCCCCAGGAGGTTGCACTGCCTGCCTTAATTCTGCAGTGCAACTTTGACATTGATTTAATGTAGTTTTTTGTGTGAGGTAATACTTCCCTACTCGTATACATGGCATATGTATTGGCACCTATACATGTACCCGACTCCTGCTCCAGTGCATGCTAATTAGCATGCATTGGAGCACACTTGATTAATTGAATCTGGTGGAGCATGCTAATTAACATGCTCCAGCAACCTCAGCATCATGTGTATTCAACATTCCCATGCTTCAAAATGACAGTGGGAGCACTTTAACTAAAGCTCCTCAAATGAACTTTAGTTAAAGCACCCCCTCCCCCCACCACTGCCGTTTTGAAGTGTGGGATACTGAATACACAAGATGCTGAAAGCACTTCAATTAGAGCAGCTCTCGGGAGCTGCTCCTCCCACCATGGAGCACACGTAAAGACGCCCAACATGTCTACACCTTCAAACAGGTGCCCATTGGCTTAATCGTTGCAAACAAGCCACTACTGAGTATTGTGCTTTGCATGTATATGCCCTTATTACTGCTTCTGTTGAGTGTGCACAGCTGGAGTTTTTGCATGCAATACATTCACACCTTTGGAAAATCTAACTCCCTCGAGCCTTTGTAAATTTTGCTCTCTATTCCTCTCATCTAAGGTTTATCTAGCTATTGGTCACTTGTTAGAGCTCTGTCTCCAGGTTACTTGGCACTCTTCAGAACTGGATTTTTATAACATTAGTTAGAATTTACAAAGAGCTTGATAAGTATTAACTGTCACAACATTCCACCATTTCACATAGGGAAAAACTGATATGCAGTTTGAAGAAGTAATTTGCCGAAGGCCAAAGAGCTAATATGTTGCAGAGGTGGAATTGGCACTCAAGACTTCCTGAACCTCAAGCAATGGGCACAGACTATGAGACCCCACCACCTGTCTATTAGAACATCCATTGCTCTGGCATCTGTTAAACTTGTTGGTTTGCTGGGGAGCTCCCAACAAACTGGCTTTTTCATTTCCGTTGATATTTTAACAGTACATGCTGGCAAGCCATTGACTTTAGTAGGGAACTGAGATCATAATGGAAACTGTTTGAAATCTCAGAATTTAAATGAAATATCTGTGTATAGTTACAATCATAAATAAATACAACTTAATCCAAGATGTGTCATAGTGAGCCAGAGTGCCCCTTTATCAGATAAAGAACTCCACCCTCCAAGATCACAATAAACCTCCTCTTGTAAGTCCGAAACCATAATCTGTTGCAATTATTCAGTGCCCTCTCCAATGACATTCAGGTAATCGAAGTTGCTGTCTCACAGGTTGTAACTTCTTTCTTTACTTTCCCACTGAGACATGAGTTCAGATTTTGTTTCCTGCTACTATCAATGGACTCACTAACATTTAGAGCAGAGCAGGGAGCACAGCATCCCTGCTGGTGTTAGGTGATAGTAATTAGTGTTGTAGGGTCAGGCAGGGGCCAAACTTGGGTCGTAGCCAGCCCGAGTATTTTCTGTTCACCTTTGGCATGCAGCAGCCTTTTCTACTAGAGCAGTTTTTTTGCTTAGCAGAGAATAGAAACGTTCCTCTATGATGAACAAAACATTTCACAAAAACCCTCCCATACCATATCATCTTGTCAACTGCTGTTCAGTTCAAAAGAGATTTAAGACAATCTGCAAACACCTTTGAAATGTTCAGACCGAGACAGAGCAAGTTTTTTTCCTCCTAGAGCAGCACTGTGTCTAAAGAGTGAAAAGATGCCGAAAAATATGAATAGGATGTTTGAACCACAGCAGCAGCTGTAACCTAGCCTGAACTTTGAGCGCACTGTCTATTAGCCTCAGCAAGCAGCACAGCAGAATTGGGGTGGGGGGGAATTCATGGTCTCCCAGCTGTTCCAACCTTTTGCAAGCCCCACAGCCGTGGCTTGCTTTGCGTGATTGCACTGACCCTTTCTCTGCATGACTAACCTGCCAGGTTTCACTGCCTGAGCCTGACGCCTTTCACGTCACAGCTGCCTAAATCATCCCTTATCCCAAACCCTTCCCTCAGGCCAGCCTCCTACTAAACCTTTCTCTCCAAAAAACCAACCACACTAGGCCCGCCCCTGCCCTGATGTTAAATGCTTTTATATTTCAGTTGTCATTATCTTGCAAACTAGTCACCCTCAAGCCTATACCAGCTAGGCCTCTGGACAGTAAACCCATGATGTCAGCCCCACCTCCCCTCTATAGCAGAGTACAGCCCAAACCTGAGAGCACTGTTGAACTGAGGCCAACCCTGCTGCTACTTATATCCTCACCCACTCTCCTTCACACCTCCTTCAGGTGTCACTCAGAGTTGGCCTTGGGGCAGTTGAAACAGGCCTCAGAATCAAGGGGGATGGATCAGTTGAACGGTTTGCAAATGCCATTGAAGGTTTGTTTGGGGTGCCTGGTGAATCCAGATGAGTTTCGTATGACTATAATTTTTACAGACATTCACCACTGCCTAGGACAGAGAAAGTGTGTCTTATCCCAGGCTCTAGTTGACTGCCACCCACTGATTCTGCTCTGATTGGCAATCTCATCATAAAGCCTAGGGCAGTGATTCTCAACTATTTTAGATTTGAGACACCCCTCTTTAGACTCAAGGCAATCCTCAGAAAATGTCAGCCTTTAGCTCTTACTCGATTTTTGACTTTGGAAAAATAATTATAGAGCAATTCTTCTTTTGCAAAGAATTCAGAAAGACCACAGCAGGACAGAATATTTTTGCCACTATGGATTTTGTTTTTAGGTCTCTGGGTTTATCTTGCGAATAATGTGTAGTTGTTTGCACATCTAATGGTGCTAATATTGGGCAGCATCCCACAAGACCCTTAAAAGGATCTCACAAGTCCCTAGTTGAGAGCCACTGGCCTAGGGGCCAGGAAACTGATGTCTCCTCTCCCCTGAAGAGAGATATCTGGCCATACCTGCTGAA
>NW_005841844.1:1547944-1573506 GCF_000455745.1 Alligator sinensis
ACCTTCATTGTCTGGCCTTACTTGCATTGATTGGACAGTGTGGAGGAAATGTTGCATTCTTTCCATACCTGTTCTGGGAACTTTGCTCTCCAGGGCTAGTAGTGCAGCAGTTTTCACCAACAGTGGGGGGAAAATAAGAGGAATTTTACTTAGAAAAGGAATGGTAGCAAGTTTTCTTCAAGACTGGCCCTGGCAGCACTAAGATCTTTGTTAAGGATTGGCTTCCTCAAGTTCAGGAGGCTGAGAAATGTGTGGAATAAATTACTTTTGACACTCACTCCTACATTTCCAGACTTGCACAGGATTTTAGCCACACGACTCCCATTTAAGTCAATGCGAGTTATTAAGGTCAGTGGGAGTTGTGTGGCTAAATCCCATTGCAAGGCTTTGAAAATGTAGAGGCAAAAACTCTCCCCTCAGACACAGGCAGGATTCCGATCACAACTTGTTCTGCTGCTATTCTGTAAAGCCACATCTGTCTGTTTAGCAGCTTTTTAGGCATGCATTGCCATGGCATCTGGGCATATGACATTTCAGGATACTGTCAGGATAAAAGATCATACATTAAAACAAATTTGTTACCTATAGCATACAAAAACACTACCTTCTAAGGTCAGATCCATAGATTGTAAAAGGCACCATTCCATATTTGGCCTCCCCTCTTTTCTGTTTAAGTACTTTCTTTACCTGTTTAAGTCATTTCACTCCCCATGGATAGTGGAAGTAGACTAGCCAGGTTCTCTTTTTGGTCTAATTCATTTCATATTGGTGTCCTGTTAGACTCTTCACTATTTCAGGTTCCAAACACTGCAGGGAAATGGCAATATTAACAACAATTTTCTCTGAGATTTTCAAAAATGTCACCACAACATTTTTATGCATGTTTCTTCTCAGCTGAATTTTGCAAACCCCGTATTTATGGCTCCATGTCACCTGACAGTGTCCCTTTAAATAGGACAGGCTTGAAGGAAGAAGGGATCAGTCCCTCTGACAGGAGCTAAAGTCCTGTTTGATCTGGATTATATGCTGGTTTTGCTTAACAAACAAAAGAATGAGGGGAATGATGCAGCAATGCAATGCCATGTTTGCACAAACCTACTCGGTTGCATTCTTCACCATCCCTTTGTCTGGCTAAAGGGTTATCTTGATTTTGTGCATGCAGCTTAAATGAAGAGAGGGAGGCTTTCTCATTATATAAGAAGCTGTAACTAAGATCAGGCCCCATTGTGCTAGACACTGTGCAAACACATGGCAAGAGACCATCCCTGCCTGAGGACTATACAGTCTACACAAACAAAAGGCATGATGAATGCAAAGTGATTTGTCCAAGGTCATTCAGCAGGGCAGTGGCAGGGACAGAAATAGGTCTCATGGATGTCAAGCCAGCACCCTGTCCACAAGACAAAGCTGCCTCTCAAAAGTGAGAAGGGATAGCCTATATTGAGGCTGAGCCAGTGAAATCCATGGCAGTTCTTCCACTGACTTCTAAAGGCTTTGGCTCAAGCCTTAGTCTAGATGCCTTCTTTCTGACAGTGATTGATGTTAAACCCTCTCATCCCCTATTTATACAATAGTGCTCCGTGAGCAAAGCAATTCCCTTTTTGACCTCAGTGGCTTTTGGCCAGTGGCATGATGGCCAATTCTGATCTTGGTTTGCAGAGCTGCAGACATGGTTCTGTTTAAACCTACTGAAGTTGCAACCCAGGCCCATTCCATTCCAAAGACTGAAGTTAACTTCCTCCACTCAGCCCAAACTTTCTGTCTGGTTCTGTCTCCATCTGCCACACCAGGGAGACCTTCTCAGTGCGACTTTCTCATATGACGGCCGTTGAGTTCATCACTTTTTATTTTGCAAGGGCTATGGGAGTGATCCTATTCACTTTATACAGAACTAATAATACAGAACTGACTTATACATTTGATGTGTTGGATGAGTGACCAGAGAGAAGAGCACTCAGAATGTACCACCTACATGTCTACTGCAGCAAATGCTAGAAGCAAATGGAAGCTCAGCAGATAATGTTGTGATGCCGTGGATTCCTCCACTCTCCCTACTGGAATTAGCGCTCTTACCAGATAGCAGCTTTTAAACAGTTTTTCATCAGTGGGAAATGCAGGAAAGAACATGGGAGAATGGCATGTGCATGTTCCTCTTTCCCACAAGGCTTCACGTATCCAGCTGATGCAGAGATTCTCCACAAATATGAGCATTTAAGGATTACTCACTGTGCCATCCAGCTGCTCTTTCAGAGCTGTTCTGTGCTGGTCCTGTCTATAACTTCCATGCTATAGGGTTCAGAGTAATCTATGTATGCCTTGGTCTCCTCAGCAAGGGATGAAACAGAACAAGAATAGTTGAAATGAGTTAAGCTATTTTTCACTGAGTGCCATCTGAGCATCCCATTGTAATCTCAGCCAGAATTCCTGTCTCCCACCTTTTGTCTGCCTTGTATATTTAAATAGGAAACTGGAGGGGGCAGTTATGGTCTCTCACTATGTGTTTTTTACAGCCCCTAGTACAATGTGCCCCTGAGCTTAGTTGTGGTCTCTTGGCCATATTGTTGTAAGAACAAGAATACTAACCAATAGATTAGCAATCAGAATAGCTACGTTTCCAGATTTTTCTCCAATCTCTGTTCTTCTATGCATCGTCCCAAAATCCTTTCTGAGCACTTTGGTTGTTTGCTATTTGTTTCCCTCTGACTCTTACCTCCTCTTCTAATTGTTACCTATTTATTGCTGTATTGTGATATCCTCTGGAGATCCCAAATGGGGATCAGGGCTCCATTCTATTAGGCAGTGTGCAAACAAATCCATAGAGAAAGATAGGCTTTGCCTCAAAGAGCTTAAATATAAGGCCCTGTTGACATGCAAATTGTATCAGTTTAACTTAAGTCAGTTTTCAAACTGATGTATTAAAATGGATGCAATCTCCTCTGTGGGCACATCTGTTTGGGTTGAGGAGTGGGTTATTGAAGTTTAACTTATCTTAAATCTGTTAGGAATCAGTTTAAGCCATAATCAGATTAGTTTAAACCAAAACAGAGCATGCACACAGGGGACTGCACACAGTTCACTACATTGGTTTGAAGTCACACACTTACAGTACTTAAAGGTCAGTAAAACTTTTTGTGTAGATCAGGTCTCAGTCAATTCTCCTCCTGCACATGTTAGGCAGGAGGCAAGATATGGGGTTGCAGTTACAGGATACACAACCTTGAGCAGACTGCTGCTGCTTCCTATGTGGTACAAACCAATGGAAATGGAGGGCTAGATAGCCATCAAGTGAGGATAAGTCACCCTACTGCAGCTGAGGATGAGTCCTCCTAACTGGTGAACTTTCAACCTGCGTGTTAGGTGAGCTCTCACATATACACACTGCTTTTTCTCCTCTGATCCTTGTTAGCCCTTGAGTTCCATATTCCTTTCCTCTCATGGGGTGGAGTCTATAAATCCTACACAGCAAGGAAGGGGTTAGTAGGACCAATAGGAAAGCTAGGACCCAGTGCCACCCAAAGTTTCCTGGCTAACCAGTAAGAAGGCAAGCCCAGTACAACAGAAATGTACAAAGGAAGGGCTGGGCAGTCTGCAGGTGGCTCTCGGAGAGGGTAGGAGCTCTGGGACTGTGAGATGCGCCACAGTTGCGAAGCTTGGTGACTGAGCCAGCCCAGGGGCATTGTGGCTATGTTAAAGGCCCTGAGATAGGAAGCAGCCTAGGGTTGTTGAGAAGAATGAGATTGTCTGGACAATTTAACCCCAATTTAACCTTATGAACCTGAAATAAGATTCATAGTAGGGGAAGTGCCTGAACCCCCTACCCCAAGACCCTTTGTACTTTTTCACCCAAGAGGACATTTGCAATGCCTGTCTCACTGGGCTTCCATAGACTATACAGTCTACACAAGCAAAAGGCATGATGAATGCAAAGTGATTTATCCAAGGTCATTCAGCAGGGCAGTGGCAGGGACAGAAATAGGTCTCCTGAATGTCAAGCCAGCACCCTGTCCACAGGGCAAAGCTGCTGCTCAAAAGTGAGAAGAAGGGATAGCCTATAGCCTATATGGCTTGTAGCTGGATGAGGAATTTCCACCCTCACCAGTCCAGCACAATGTGAATAGCTATAGCAGGGATCAGCAGCCTTTACCTGGCATGGGCCAGAGCTTGTGAGCTGGCTGTGACTGTGGGTGGCTGCTCTTGACACCCCTGCATTTCCAGGATGCCCATTATAATTCCCAACAGCTGACTGGGACCAGCCTCTGAAATCCAAGACCGTCCCGGCTAAATGGGGGACATATGGCCACCCTATCTGTGCCCCTCTATCCTCCCCTCCCATCCCCCCAGTGTCCAGCTGCATTCAATAACCTGACTCCTCTGTAGCTAGGGAAGCACAGACAAGGTGGAGCAGCAGGCTCCACAGTGAAAGGGAGTGCTGTAGAGGGGATGGGTGACAGAGAACAGCTCCGTGCCCCCAATCCCCTGTGTGGAATCAGACTTCTTCACATGCTGGATCCAGGCTGTAGGTTGCTGACCCCTGAACTATGAAGTATATTACTGTTCAAGGGTGATGCCAGAGACACACGGGGACCTTGACAATGCCCACTGTCTCTTACCATGTCAGTGGTTTTTCTCCTTCTGTCTGTAGTTCTCTTTATGGACACCTATTTCCATCCCTTCACCCTGACATCTTTTCTTGTCCTCTCTCTCACTCTCTGTCCCTGCCCCTTTGTCCTGAAATCAAAAGAGACATGTTAGAGCCCCAGCCTGTCTCATTCCCTCACTCTTTATCCTGATTTACCTTTGGACTGCTTTTTGCCTAAATCTCTTTTCCCCATCTCAGTCATCTCATATTTTCCCCAGATCTTGCACCTCTACCTCTACTCCTCCCTTGTTTCTCCCTCCCACGCTCAGTTTGTTTCTCTAGGTGCTTCTTCCTACCTCCATGATTTCCACTCTCTCATGTTTTTTCTGCCCTAGGAAGGCCAATCAAAACTCATTAAAAAACTGATGTACACGTCCTTTTCCCCCTAAGTAACAGTCCCACTGCTTTCAGGAGCCGTTCACTCAAATGCAAGCTCCTGTGGGTTTGCTGCTGGGCTCCATATATCACTTTCTCCCTCCTTTGCTCCTGATAAATCTCCAGCAACTTCCAGAGGTGACACAAATAAGGGGTATTCAACACCCTAGTTGAATACTGGTTCAGCAAAGACTCCTGTAAGCATGAGTTGGCAACACTGGTGCTACCATGGGGGTAAAAAGAGACACAAAGAGATAGCTGGGCAGGGCATGAAAATGGCCTCATCCAATGGTTTGCCTAAGTAGTGGGACTAAAGAGAGGCCTGGACTGGAAAAATGCAGGGTTCTCTACTCCCTGAAATTCCACCTACCCTCTAGGATCCATCCACTAGCAAAGCTCCACTCACAAATGTATAGGCAGGATAAAAGCCAGTAGGACTTCACTCTCGCCTATGGGTGTGCCACACCTTATGGTCGGCTCTGTGGCTGGCTTGAGGGTGTGCAGCAGTGCTCCTAATGCCTACTCAAGCTGCTGGGCTTTTGTCGGATGCCTGGAAGGGCAACAGGTTCAGGCTGCTTTGAACCATGGTGAAGAGAAAATTCCAGAGTCACAGAGCTGTAGTTATGAATGTCCTGCCTACTGTCCCCTCCATGGTACAAAAGTCCAACCTTAGTCCTTATCAGCTGCAACTCTGAAAAGGTTATATGGACATTTCTTGTGTAGAGAAGTTGTCAACCATTTAGAGCAGAACCAACATCTTCAGCTAAGCAGCATGGCATCTAGCCTGCCCTGCTTGGTGCTCAGAGTGAGATATGCCACTTCAAAAGTTCACTGCCACTTGTATACTAACTTTAGCTCCCAAGGTTAGGATGTTTCCTTCAAGAGGATGCCATAGAAGCCCAATCCTGAGGATAATAAAAGGCTACGTATCTTAAAAATATATGCAAAGGACAAGAGGACTGTCAGAACTAGAGAAGAGATCATGAGTCTTTCACCTCTAGGTCACTAGCTGCATTCAGCTTGGCTTGTTATCCTCTGCAGGATGTCCAGCAAAGTAAGGAGCTAATTGATCCAGTCAGGAAGCAGGGGTGCTAGTCCCATCTCTGATTGGGCAAGTCACTTTGCTTCTCTGTTCTCCCTCACACCCACTGTCTTGTCTATTTTGACATTAAAACTTGGCTTGTCTTTTACTTGGTTTGGACAGCATCTAACACACTACTCAATTTCAGGTACAGTCTGTGGTTGCTCCTACAATACAACTATTAAATCCAGGCCAGGGTTATTCTCTTGCTACATAAGACTGTCTAAGAAGGCCAAATGATGTTTTCTTGTGAGAGCAGAGATGGAGTTTGCTCAGATGTAAACTAACAACAATCCAGCCTATGTATTACAATCAAGCCAGCCTACGTGCTATAATCTTCATGCCAGTAAATCAGGCCATTGGACATTCCCCTAGCTTGCCTCTAAAGGAAAGCAGACAGCACTTCTTGCCTTTTATTTTCTTTGCTCCTGCATTCCAGCATCCAGACACCTCTTGCACAGAGCAATTCCACTTTCCTTTCTCCTAGGCCAGCTTATGGTGCAGCTTTAACAGGGCTGCCAACAGGGACAATCCCCAGGTCCCATGACTATCAGAGGACGGAGGGAGGAAGTGTCACAGCTCATTAATATACCTCTTACAGCGCTCACCACTTCTGCTCATATTGAGCACGCTTCACTCGCCTTGTTGTGTCGCTCTGGTAAACGTTCTCCGGTAACAGACTCATATTGACCTGAATACTTTCCTCTAATGTTGCTTGTGTGGGGGAGGGAGAGGGGACAAATCTAATCTCCCCTATTTGCACAAATACATGTTGGGATAAACAGAGAGTGAATGGTCCCAAAGCAAAACATGTAGATGCCTGAGATGAGCAATGGTCTCGCTCCACGGTAACTGCCTGGCATGTATCTACGACCTGCTGACAATACACTGTATATTCTGGAAGGGTAAATCCTCTGACCCTGTAGCTTTGTTTCCTTAGCATTAGCCAGCCTTAGCTTTGCTCACTCTTTTATATAGCTGCTAAGTACTGATACAAAATTGTAATCACAGTGGCAGCTTTTGTGACAGGAAGGATGGGGTTGTGCCTTAGGGAGTGGCTTGGGGATTCCAGAGAGCTGGGTCCAGTTCCAGACACTACCACAGAGCCTCTGTATGACCATAGGTGATTCATATAGGCCTGTCTACCTTGCAACAAGGAGGCTTAACTGTGCACCCAAGCCAGTGTTCACGCCAATAGCACTGAATGTGCTGTGTCACCAGTCAGGTACCCAAGCAGTATCCAGGATCCCAGATTGGGAGGGAGCAGGTACAGCTTGCACAGAAGTCCATACCGCAATGTCTTCACTTGAAATTGGTACCCAATATTGCTAGACTGAAGCCATCTTAGGTAAGCCTGCATGCTATTCTTTCTACTGCTAATTCTTTTCTACATGTTGTGGAAATAGGACAGCTAAGGAAATACAGACTAGATGAAAGTACTGTAAAGTGGATACATAACTGGTTGGATCATTGTGCTCAACAAGTAGGCATAAATGGCTTAATGTCTAGTTGGCAGGAGGTATCAAGTGGGGTTCCTCAGGAGTTTGTCCTGGGTCCAATATTGTTTAATATCTTCATTAATTATTTGAATGATGGGATTGTGAGCACACTTAGCAAATTTGCAGTGGAGTTGCATATACTCCAGAGAGTAGGGTTAGGATCAAGAATGATCCTAGGCTGGAGGAATAGTCTGCAACCAATCAGGTGAGATTCAACAAGAACAAGTGCAAAATTCTGCATTTGGGACAGAATAATTGCATGTATAAGTACAGACTAGGGAATGATTGGCTCAGTTGCAGTACTGCAGAGAAGGACCTGAGGGTTACAGTGGACCATAAGCTGAATATGAGCCAACAGTGGGCTCTTGTTGCCAAAAAAGCCAACAGTATCCTGGGTTGTAATAAATGGAGTGTCACTTACAAATCAAAAGAAATTATTCTTTTGCTCTATTCAGCACTGATGAGGCTTCTCCTGGAGTACTTTGTCCAGTGTTGTGTCCCACACTTCAAAAAGGATGTGAACAGGTTGAAAAGAGTCCAGCATAGAGCAACAAAAATGATTAGGGGCCTGGAAGTCAAGACTTATAAGGAAAGGCTGAAAGAACTAAGGTTATTTAGTCTAGAGAAGAGAAGACCGGGGGGAGGGATTTGGTAACAGTCTTCAAATACCTGAAGAATGATTACAGAGCGGATGGAGATGAGCTTTTCTCTGTGGCTGTAGGGGACAGTACTGGGAGCAATGGCATCAAGCTAAAGCAGAGAGAAACTAGGTTGGAGATTAGGAGGAACTTTCTGAGTATGAATGTGGTCAAGCATTGGAGCAGGATACCTAGAGAAGTTGTACAATCTCTATCCCTGGAAATTTTCAAGAGCGGGTTAGACAGACACTTGCCTAGGATGGTTTAGTCAGGAGCAATCCTACCTTGAGCAGGGGGCCGGACAAATTGACCTTGTAAGGTCTCTTCCAGCCTTACTCTCTTGTGATCTTATGATCCTATGATCTGTTGGGGTTTATGTAGTGCTCATTAGGGCTGTGCGAAATTTCGTCGGGTGTTTTGTTTTGAAGCTGTTTCAACACATTTTGAGCTTGAAACAGCAAAATTGAAACAAAACAAAAGGCTTTGAAATGAAACAATGGTACTAAAAATGTTTTGAAAGTTTCAAAATGTTTAAAGTTTTAAAGCCGGGCTTACTTTGCTTCAGCGCCAGTAGCGGCAGCCTCCTCTCTTCCAGCCCACAGATCCAGGGGTCTGCACCCCCTGGAGGGCTGCAGGGCTGTGTTGGACTCCTCAAGGGGTGCAAGTCCCCAGATCTATGCCCAGATGAGAGGAGGCTGCCTCTCCCGCCTGGGACTGGCACTGGGTACAGGCTGTGCCCAGCACCGGAGAAGATTGCTGCTGATGCTTGTCCCAGGTGGCAGTGGCAACTTAAGCCTCCTCTCATCTAGCGTGCAGAGCACAGGGCTCGCACCCCTGGGAGGGCTGCCAGGCTGTGCTATACTCCTCCTGGGGGTGCGAGTCCCCGGATATGCACGCTGAATGAGAGGAGGCCCAGGAGGCAGCGGCAGCCTCCTCTCATCCGGTGCACAGATCTGGGGGCCCACATCCCTGGGAAGAGTCTGGCACAGCCCCACAGCCCTCGTGGGGGTGCAAGCCCCCAGATCTGCGTGCTGGATGACAGGAGGAGGATGCTGCCAGCAAATGTCAGGAGTTTTGCTTTAAGAGTTTGAGGTGCAGTTTTCCAGAAACCTCTGCATCTATTTCTTTGAAACTTAGCAGGCTTCATGCTCTCAGAATTGGCTACCATTCCTTCAATTTTCATCCAAGTCAGGCAAGAAATGACAAAGTTTTAGGCATTTTCATGATTCCCCATTGTAGCCTATGCGCAAAACGTCAAAACTCGTTGAAACAGCAAAACAGTTTTGACTAAATGAAATGGGATAGTGCTTCAAAATGAAAAAAACAACAAAACAAAACACTGTCCCTTCAAAACAGTGAAGCGGGCGTTAAAACAAAACAATGCTGTTTCGCACAGCGGTATCACGCATGCCAGGTACTCTAGGGGACATGGAAACTATATAGCCATTCTCAGTGTCTCCAAGAACTTTAACAGTGATTCAAAGAAGGACACTATGTGTCAGGAGCGAGGGAAGCATAAAAGAAAGTGGGAGAAGGGAGATGGGTAGAGGACATATGAGGAAGGTTAGATCATGAGAAGAGGAAGGGTGAGACCAAAAAGTGACCTGAGAGGCAACTTTGATGTGTGCAGTAAGTCTGTGAAATACAGTCCAGAATCTGTCTGATGCAATTATAAGGAGAACAACTTGGAGATAAGGGATCTGGCACCTTCAATCCAGAAGGATTTTGAAACACTTAAAAGTGAAATGGCCCCATTCTGGCTCTTCTGTACACAAGGGCTATACATCTGGCAGAACTAGACTCTCCCTGCCCAGTAGGTGGCAAATTCTCCTGAAGTGCTCTGGTCTCAGAGGTTGTTAATGTAGACATGCTCACTCTGAATGCAGAGGCTCTTGGGTAATTGGCTGGCACATCCTGAACCCCTACTATGAGGTACTGAGGGGCCCAGAATCTCATTCTAGCAGGTTCTTAATGGACACGTCTACCCTGGAATTTAAGCACAACTAAATTTAGTGCACATTAAGCTAATGTGCATTAAGTGATTTTTGGTGGGTGTCTACATGTGCAGAGACTTGGCACTAAAGTTAGTGCCAACTCCCTGCGGCCCTGCCATGTGCCCCTAGCAGCTGGGAAGACCTGGCACTAAAGTTAGCGCTGGGTCACATCTATACGTGTATTAATGTGCTTTAATTAATTCTGCCTAAATTTGATACCTGCATTTGCATTTGCAGGTATCAAATTGAGGTGCAATTAGCCTAATTTTGCCATTTTGATGTGCATTAAGGGCACGCACGTGTAGATGCACGCCTGTAATGTGCATTAAATGAGGCTAATGCACATTAATGCAGCTCATGTATGTAACCCAAGTACACCAAAGGGTGTGCCCTATTCTCAATCAAATGGGATGGGCAGGCAGGAGGGGGGTGCTGTGAGAGCGATGCCAGAATATTGAGTGGATCTCTCTTTCCTCTATAGAGTTAGCCCAAGCCCAAAGTTCTTAACTATATACAATGTATTGACTTACCAACATATATATATAAAACTCTTTAAAATAGATATAGTTACAAATATAAATAGAAATATACATATAAAGGTCTGTTAGCTGGAGGAAGTCGTCCCTAGGGAGGTCATTTGGGTAAGTACCTGTGCCTCAGGTGAAGAAGAGAGGTGGATCCCAGGATAGTCAATCCAGCAAGTTTATACAACAATTGGGTTAGCTAATAAAGACATCCTTAAAGAGCCCATTACACAGAATTAATGCACCCAACTATTTATAACACCAACAATAACAATAGACACTGAATAGGAAGCATACCTATACCAGATATTAGATGCACCATATCTGGGTTCCAATCACTTGGTCCCTCAAATGGGATAGGGTCTTCTCCCCCTAGGCCCACTCCCCACAGGGGCCCTTGCCCGGGGGCGCCTCCCCTGCAGGACCCGGGTTCCCAGTAACTCACGGTCCTTCCTCTGGGGCTGCCGATCTGGCCTCTGGGTCCCCACACCATCTCAGGCCTCCTAAAGCCATTGGCCTCAAGTTGAGTGTTCTTCCCTCTGGGCCCTGGGCCCCACATTTGGCACCCAGGGAGCTCCTATGGGAGATGAGCCATCACTGGCTCTGGTTCCCCAGCCTCACGCCAGGGGTCTTTCCCCTTCCCGGGCCCTGCTCTGGGCACTGGGGCTCCTTTAGTTTAATGCTGAGCCACACTGTGGGGCTCTGGTTATCTGGCCTACAGCTGAGGCTAATTTGAGCAGCCTCAAGCTGCTCCCAGGGCTGACTCTCCGTGCACTGACCTGTACACCGTGTGGGGCCCAAGCAGCCTTGAGCTGCTCTCAGGGCCAGCTCTCCGTGCACCAACCTGGGCACCGTGTGGGGCCTGAGCTGCCTCGAGCTGCTCCCAGGGCCAGCTCTCCATGTGCCGATCTGCACACTGACTGCCCAGCTGCTTGCTGGGTTCGCAGGCTTAAGCCCCCTCGAGCAGCTCCTAGAGCCTGATCCCCATGCACCGATTTGTGCACCACTGAAGCTCAAGCAGGGTCCTAAGGATGGCTGTCTCTGGAGCTCCTCTCTCTGCATCATCCCTCATGGACTCTCTCCAGCCTGCTGAGCACACTCCCCTTTTATACTCTTCAGGGGCTCCACCCCCAAAGTTCTCCGGACCTGGCTGGTGCAGTTCCGATTCAGGTCCAGATGCTCCTTGCCCCCCCCCTTCGGGAAAGGGCAGAGCATTGCTTCCCTTGTGCTGCCTCTGGATTGGTGGGCAGGCTCCACCAATCAAACAGCAGACCCTCAATCCTTGGACTCAACCCAAGGTCCAAGAAGGTAAGCCTGCTACATGTAGATGCACCCAATGAGGAGTGGGAGTGATTGCTATTAGTCTAATTGGGGGTTGGGACTTGATCTCCTCTGCATTACCCGAGAGAAGGAAGGTACGGTTCCATGTGAGCATTCTACTTGCTGTACAACTTGATAAGAGACAAGGGTATGGCTGGAACATGAAGAAAAGAAGTGACCTGGGGCCATCCTTCTCATTTCATGCTGAATCCTATAGGTCTTCAGAGGGAGGGCCTCTCTTTTGTATGCATAAGGATTGGACAGGTGAAAGGATCCCTTGCAGGGCACCAGACAGGGAGAGATGCGAAGAGCCAGAGTATAGACATACAGCACCTTCAAGCCCCCTCCCTAGGGGCTTTCCACTACCAGTGCAGCCAACCAGGAAATGCCATTTTTGCATCCTGAAAAATAATGACAACAGAAAATGGTTTTAATCAAACTTCTTCCTTGGCTTCTATTGAAAAGCAGAAATCCTGTACTCAGGAGTTGCCGGAAACTGAAGTCTGAGGGTTTTGGATGAAAATTTCAACCAAGTAAGTGAAAATGGCAATTTCTCATAGAAATTTCCCTTTAAACAAAAAAACATGTTTTTCAGTGATGATGTTTGTCCTAGCACTGTTCTTCCGCTGTTCTGGATGTTGGGTATGTTCCTTTGATTTTCATATCTCCTAAATGAAGAGGCTATTGCTGAAGTTTCTTCAAACTGGTAGAAGATGTACAGTCCCTGACAAAGTACAATCCTGTTCCTGGATGTGGGCTTCTAGATACAACTACAATTTTAAAAAATCATTAGCAATAATAATAACATCCTAAGTCTGTTCAGGAGAACCAGCTCTGTCAGTTCATGTGGAGAAACTACCTATTTTCTACAACTGTAAAGCTAAACTATAGCTGCTGGCTAAGGCCCACAGTTGCATATCCCCATGGTTAAATTGGGTAGTTCGAGCATTGTGCTAATAAGGCCGAGGCCATGGAGTCAGTCTCTGTAAGACCCAAGGGAGACCTGGAAAAGCTGTGACCATTGCTATCAAGGGCAAATAAAAATGCTTTCCTACCATCTTTGGTATGGGCAATCATAGCCACCCACGTGATGTTGGAAGTGAGTAAAGAAGTAAATGCACAAGGTTTGATTTTGGCTCACTTTAATGGGAGATGTGAATCTAAATCCTCCAAATTTCTTTAAATTGGAGGAAGGATGATCCACTAGTGTGTGTGCTCTAGCCTGGAACTTAGAGCAGCTTTTCTCAACCCATGGGTCATGACTCAAAAGTGGATCTCAAGAATATATAAAAGGGTCATGAACAGACTTTAAAAATGGATTCTCCTTTAAAAGAGAAAAACGTGGGAAAGCATGGCTTTTCCCTTGCAGGCTGGAACTTTTCCAGCCTGCAAGGGGCTGCTTGGGCCCCACCCCCCACACACCCCTCCCCTCCCCACACTCCCACCCCCTGTCCCATGCACTGTGGGGCTGGGGCCTGAGGGCAGGGGGAAGCAGGGTGGGAGTGAGGGACAGTGGGTTGAGACTAACCACTGATGTTTAGAAATGGGTCCTGGTACAAAAAAGGTTGAGAACCACTGACTTAGAGCATGTGGGCAAATCATTTACTTCTCTTTGTGACTCAGTTCTGTATATGCACAATGGGGATAATGGCAGTGCCCTGTCTCAGGTGTTGGAAAAATACATTAGGATCTCTGATTCCCATGAGCTTTACAGGGATGGAGGCTCTCTAAGTACCTAAGTCCAAACAGAATGTAATAATAAAGGACAAGATCCTTGAAAATAGCACTGAAGCCAATAGAGTTCTGTTAATTTGCCTTTCCTGAGTACCTGCCCAAAGAACTGAAAAAGCAAACAGAAGAGCAGCATGGCATTTGTAATATCTACCAGCCCGGCATTTAATATCCCTGAAGATGCAGCAGAATTGCTCGATAATGGCAGAAATAGCTAAGCGGGTTCAGAAATCTGCTAGCTGCCTGCGGAGCTGGAAATCCAAAGTGACATGCTGTACTTGGCGTATGCAGGTGAGAAGGTCTGGGACATTTATTGACTATCCAGCAAAACATCAAGTCAGAAAGGAAACCCTCTTGCAAAAGCATTTTCTGTTATCTCACCCATTTTTTTATTAAGGGAATGTGGTCTAGAAAACTTTTGTCTTCAGATGGGAGAGACAAGACACAGGCAAGGCAGCAAACTCTTTGTACCAGTGCATTCTCATATGTGAGTTTGTTGGTTGCGACCATGAGATCAAGATGGAAACCATACAACATTGTTCATCGGTGAGTCAGAGCCAACTATGGGCAGACTTTTAGAGATGAGCTCTTGGAGTAGTGGAGTCCTGAGTGCATAGGCGACTGATAGGGAGTGCACGGGGATGCACATGCCTCCCCTGAAGGGGCCAGTACCCCCCCGATGACCAACACTGATGCTGTCGGTAGGGCTGGTGCCCCCCCTGACAGGCTGATGCCCCCCCAGATTCAGGAAGCACCAGTCACTCATGCCTAAGTGTAAAAAACACTATAACCATCAGGTATACTAAAACAGCATTTCCCAAACAGTGTACCGCAGCACACTGGTGTGCCATCAGACATTACCAGGTGTGCCGCGGAATCTTGGGGGGCGTGGCTCCGGGGGGCGTGGCTCCGGGGGGCGTGGCTCCAGCCAGTGTCACCAGCAAGGCTCCACACCAACACTGGGCCCCAGCCGCACCCCCAACCATCCAGCTGCACACCACCCCTCCATCCTGCTTTGTGTCTGGCCACACACCACACCCCTAGCCCCCTGCTTCACGTCCAGCTGGTGTGCCGTGGGATGGAAAAGGCTGTATAAGTGTGCCATGGGATGAAAAAGGTTGGGAAACGCTGTGCTAAATGAACATGAATCTATGGTCCCAGAGGGCTATGTCTTAGGAAGTAAGACTCAGAAATGGCAGGTTTCAAAACACACCATAGGACTATAATGTCTGTCCCACATGACAACTTTTAAACCTTAGTCAAGAAAAGGAAGAACATTCATTCTAGGCAAGAACAATGTGAGAATGCCCTGCTAAGGAAGCAGCGTCTCTTGAAGAAGATGGGTCCAATGCAGAGGGAGTTGAATTCACCTAAGGGACTGGGACTAATGGGAGAGGAGGGCTGGAGAGAGACCCCATGGCTTAATAGAGAACTTTGCTGGGAAACAAGAGATGTTGTAACATGAGCCTAACATCTGTCTCCTGCTCCCTGGCCAAGAGCCCTAGCCGCTAGACTTTTGGGCTGAAAGAGGGGGATATCCTCTTCCTCCATCATCTAACACATGCTAGTTATGGTTTTTGCCCTGCTGAAGTGTGTTGGGGTTTGTTAGCTGAGCCATTCTATTTCTGTGTCTGCCTTGAGTGCAGCATATTCAATAGGCTAACACAGGCAACAGTGATTCAAAAACTGTGTGTAAGTGCTGGAAACTGCAGTTACATGGCAATGGATGTGCTGTTTAGATATGGAAAGTAACGTAAGGTCCAGCCCTTAAAGTTAACGTTGTCAAGCTTTCTACTGTAAGTAGAGTGGTTTGGAGTTTTGTTTAAGTTTAAAGGGAAACCTGAGAATCTCACAAATTCATGTGATTCCAGAAGGTTGGGCCTTAAGAAAATTCCCAGATGTCACAAGATTGGCAGCAAACTTAAAGGAGTTGGCTTTACTCCAAGAGTAAACATTAAATAAAGGAAAAATAAAGCCCCCTTTTTTATTGAACTCTGGACAGATCTAATATTTTGCCTCTCTGTTTGTGGACTGCACCTCTGCTGATCGCAATTTTCCTGGTGGATTAGTTCCTGCAATTGATTCTCAGTTTTGAAGATGATTTGCAGGTAAAATTCAAGCCCCTTGTATTGCCTGTATAAGTAACATGTTACTGTTTATGTTCCATGATTGGAAGATTGTAGCTGGGTGCATCTACACGTGATGCTTTATTGTGCAGTAGAGCAAATTACTGCAGAGTAAGTGTTCATGTCTACACGTGCAGGCACTTACTGTGCAGTAATTGGCTCTACTCACAAATGCAACTAGCAAATTTACCTGCAAGTACTTACTGGGTGCTGGACACCATCCTGGCCCTGGCAGTCACTTTCATGTTGCCCACTGCCCAGCCCCGGACGCAGCCCCACCTTCCCCCTGGCAGCCACTTGCTGCCCAGCAGCAGGCCCTCCCTGTCTCCACTGGGCAGGAGCCCCGGCCCCTGCTCCAGATCTCCCACCACCCAGCCCCCACACCTGAGCCCAGTTCCATTGTGCACCCCAGCTCCAAGTGGCCGTGCACCTGGGACCAGCACCGTGTATGGGCCCTGCTGGCCTTAGCCACTGGCTACAGGAGGGGGAGCCAGCTGTGCCAGGAGAGCAACACCCACTGTTGCCCCTGGATGACCCCCTGCCTTCTGGGCTTGCTGCAGCATATGCACCTACAGGGGAGCAGAGAGAGCCAGGGTGCTAGATGCCTGTCCTCAGGCTCTGCCCCCTAGGTACTTCCAACCCATGGCTCCCCACCATGGGAGGGCACGCAGCACTTGTAAACAGTTAGCATGGGGAAGAGGATATTTTATTGGTGGTGGTAGGTGGGTGGGGTGGGTGATAGGCTCTGTGGAGAGGGAGGGATGGAGGAGGGACTTTGTGGGGAGGGGGAAGAGGGGAATGGGCTCCACTCCTGGGGAGGGATGGGGGAGAGGGTATCTATTTCTGTGGAGGGGAATAAAGTGCTTTTCTGAGAACTGTCCACAGTGAGCGTGGTACTGGGGGTGTGCAATGGGGTGGGGGTCCATGAGCGGCCGTCCAGGTGGGCTACAGTGGGGAGTACAGTGAGGCTAGCTAGCTGGGCTCAGTGCGTGGGGGAGCCGCCAGGGCCCAGATTGCCTTAGGCCACACAGCTGTTGCTGCGGCAGACCAGCAGGGCAGCATTATGGTAAGCAGGAGCCTGGGACATGGGACATCGCTGCCAGTGCTGAGGGATGGAGTAGCCATGGTGCAGGGGGCAGAGGCAGAGGTGCTGCCACCATGCTCTGCATGCAGCTCCCAGCCAGAAAAGCAGCTGGCCAGGGAGCAGCATATACAGATGCCTTTGGCAGATGACTGCTGGCCACAGCCAGCTATGACCAGAGCCTCCAGCTCCCCCTAGTGGCAGCAGGGGCCCAGTGCAGGGCACCACAGAGTGGGAGCAGTTTTGCTTCTAGAAGCAGCAAATCTGCTCCCACGTCCCCTGCACATGTAGACACATGCCCAAGAGAGTTTACTTTTAAGTAGTTTACTCAAGTTTTCAAGAGTACTTGAGGTCAAGTAGTTTTCAAGAGTAAACTGTTCCTGGATTATTTGCATGTGTAGACGTGCCCACTGTGACTCAGGTTTCTTGCACGGACACTTGTGACTATGGATTTGAAATTTGCATTCAATGAATATTCTGCAGCACTTGTGGTTTTAGACAACATTCCTGCCAGCAAATCTACTAGCTGTGATAGTCAGGGAGAGTGAACAGGAAGGGGTGTAAATAGAGTTGAAATTACAGTACAACCTCATTATAATGAACTTTCCTATAACCTGAGTTCATTAAAATTCATTAAGCTCAGTAAAAGAGGGGGTCTCTTATAATAGGGTTAGTCTATTTGCTGCATCATAATAATGAAAAAATAAGTTCCTGCTATTGAGATCTTTAGAAAGAAGGGGGAGTTGGAGGGGGTTATAAATAGGGTATGTTATAATGAGATTGTACTTCAACTCTGTCTCATTGCAGCCTATCGCTATCATGTTGGAGTCTGTTCCATTAGTTCATTAAGTACACCAGCATCATGTGTGGTTCATTCTTGCTTTCTTCTTCTACTCCCCAAGGAAGAAGTATGTGTGCAGAGGGGGATTTTACTTTGGAAAGGTTTTATCTGGGCAGTTTGTCTTTGTTTTGTATAAATATCCATACTACTTTGGAGAAACATACCTTTCATTTGGAGCAGGAGATGATGAGTTTTACAATGGTCCTTGGTACCTGGGGAGTTCATTCTGTGGTCTTGGACCTGCTGCTGAGAAAGATCCTGCCTCCTGCACAGATGAGATTTGCCTCTGTGACAAAAGCTTTCATTAAAATTGAGGAGTGACTTGCTAGGCTGCAGGATTGCAGAAAAAGACCATAGAGAGGGCTGCAGGATGAAAAATGCTGAGAGCCTACTGGGATGTATTAACAGGAGTGTTCTATATGCAAGCCATGGAAAATGATACTTCCACTCTACTCAACATTAGTGAGGATTTGCCAGGAGTACCACGCCCAGTTTTTAGCACCACGCTTCAAGAAAAATGTGGACAAACTGCAAAGAGCTTTGAGGACAACAACAAAAATCATTAGAGTTCTAGAAAACATGACATGCAAGGAAAGGCTGGAAGAACTGGGATTATTTAGCCTAAAGAAGAGAAGGCTGAAGGGGGAATTGATACCAGTTTTCAACTGCAAAAAGGACTGCTGTAAAGAAGATGGAGATCAACTGTACTAGGGGCAGGACAAGAAATAATGGGCTTGAATTGCAACAAGAGAGATTTAGGTTGGATATTAGGAAGAACTTTCTAACTGTGAGCATGGTACAGCATTGGAATATTTTTCAGTCACCAAAAGATTTTAAGAGCATGTCAGCCAGACATTTGGCTGGAATATGTTAGACAAGGTACAACATTGCACAGGGGGTTGGACTAGACAACTTCCTGAGGTCCCTTCCAGCCCTATTTTTGATGACTCCATGATTGACACCTTTTTTAGGCATCATGGGCCCATGTCATGGAGCACCTAGAAGATGAGGATGGAAAACTCACTTAGAATCTGCATGGCTATTTTCAAGATCAATTTGTCAGTGTTTGTTCAGCTGTAATTACATCACTGTCAAGTGGAGCTGAAATGTGGCTCCTTGTTCCTTGCTTGATTCCTGGTAAAGGCAGTCTCAGGGGCAGGTGGTGCTGCACTGGCTTGGTGGATGAGACTTTAGCTCAAGGGTGGGCAAAATGCGGCTCGGGTGCCAGATGCGGCCTGCCAGGTCATTCTATCCGGCCTGTGGGGCCCCTAAAAAATGTAGAACATTAAATTAATCTGCCCTAAACTGCCTGTCATGCGGCCCTTGATGGCTTGCCGAAACTCAGTAAGTGGCCCTCTGCCCAAAATAATTGCCCGCCCCTGCTTTAGCTCCAGTACTGTCTCATGTGGGAATGAATGAGCTGCAGTCTCTGACCTTGGACCCTAGATGGCCTTTCTTCACAGCATTAAACTGTCACAAGATTTGGAATAGTTTCCAGGTCTGCTTAGGAGCTCCTCAAGACAGGAGTATCATGGGGTGCTGCCAGACAAGACCAGGGTGTATTGGCAAAGCTTCATGGAGAAGCTTGTATCTAGAATGGTCTTGGGGGGCACTGAAGGTCAGGGTTAAAGGGAATTAGCACCAAGTCCAGGGTTGACCAAGGAGGGGACACTGCATATTGGGACTGCGGAGCTTTGGCAATGGACTGGGCAGCACTGGACTGCTGCAGATCAGGCTTGGGGTGCAGGGGCAAAGCAGTGTGGTAGAAACTTGGCTACCTCCTGCCTGCAGTGAGCCTGGCTGTAGCTGGGTCTGTGACTCTTTCACTGTCATGAACACTAAATACACTTGCAACATTTAAAGAAAAAGCTAGCGTGTGATTCATTACAGCTACAGGCTCCAGCATTTGTATGAACTGCAGTGCCAAGAGCAGGCAGCTCTGACTGGTTCCAGTATAAGGAGTAACCAGCCCTAACTAGTACCTGTTGCTGCTGGCTGGTACCTTGCATAGCAGCTGATATTTACAGGTATGGATCCAAATGCAGAATGTTAATGATGGAGCTAAAGAGCAGCGGCTCACCCAGAGAGCAGCCTCCTCCTTCCCTTTCACACAGGAGAGCAGCCTCGGCATTTTTTCCCTTGATAACACAGCGTCTAGTATTTAGTAGCCTTCTTATGCTGTCGCCGGCCGACCTATTTCTCACAAATCCTGACTGGTCTGGCCTTAAAGCATCTTGACGCAGTGCTGAAACCAGCCTTGACGCAGCAGCGAAGCAGAAGCAATGATGCTTGAGATTCCCCGACTAAGCGGGAGCAGCAATGGATTTGTGTAAACTTTCAGGGGAGAAAATGTTGGCTGGAAACAGCATGCTAGGCAGTCGCATTCAGGATCTGGGGGAGGAGGTATGGGGGAATCATCCATTGTTTCTGTGAACAACGAGAAGTAAAGATGCCCCACAGTCCCACCAGGTGAGGACAAGTGTACAGAGATACATGGAGGCAGGGTGGGACTGGGGGTCAACGTCCCCTCAATCTTCTTTGAGCATGCCATCATTTTCTTGTTTAAGAGCTCTCTCTGCTGTACTTTGTGCAATGACCCTTTCCTTTGTAGTGCTGCCTGAGCAACACGCAGGCATATCTCTATAGATAGACAGAGCTGAATTGCATTGCACCTTCCTGTGCCGAGAAAGTAGCCCCTTCTTGCCTGAGTGACACAATATACCTTTCGCCTTCCTGTCTAATCCACTGAATGCAGAGAATGTGAGATCCCCCTTAACGCCCATCAGCAACTGCTGAAATAACCTTCCTGCATCCTGTCACACCAGGAAAATTCCTCTCTGGAGGGTATCGTGCCAAAGTGCAACAGAGAGCTGAATGTACACCACTCCCATGGAGGTAGGAAGGACAGGCACCGGAAAGAGAGGTCTTGCTGGGGGAAGGAATAGCTAGAAATATTTCATTCCAAGCTGCCTATGGAGTCTGTTACATGTGCAAAGGTCACCAGTAGGGCAGTGTTCTCTGGTTTGAGAATTACAGACCAGTACCGCATGGGTCAGGAGACTCAGTGCTGCTGCTGACATGATAGGGGACAAAGGGGTGATTGCACACCAAGGTGTTCCTTACACAGCACAGTGTATCTTGTTTAAAGTATACCTAGTCTTGAAATTAAGACCTCAGATGATGGGAATCTACCACATCCTTAGGTCAGCTTCCAGTGGAGAAGTGCACTAACTTACTGAACCAGCTCTGGCTGGCCATGCTTTAGCTTTGCGGCAGACTTGCAATGACTCCCAAAGAGACAGGGATGTAACCACAATCACTCCTTGTTTTACCAAAAAGGAATCTTACCAGTGCCCTCCTGGGACTGCCTATACTGAGAACCTCACTCCATCACATTGCTGCTTTACACAATCACTTTTCATACAAAAGGATAACAGAGGCTACTTGTTAATCATCTAGAACAGGGGTGACCAACCTGCAGCACGTGCCACAAGTGGCTTGGGCAGCCTGTGTGTGTGACATATGGTAGGTCAGGGAGGGAACAGGCAGCACAGCAGCAGATAGAGCAGGAAGCAGAAAGCAGAGCAGCAGATTGAGAAGGAAGGGCAGGGCTGGAAGCAGAAAGCAGATCAGGCAGGAGAACGGGGATCAGAATGGTACTTGGGGAGGATACAGGGCTAATTTGTGGAATGCCAGAAAAGGTTGGCCTCCACTGACCTGGAAGTACATGCTAGCTAATATTAAAAAGGGGCTAGGGTTGTCTACCATGGGCCAAGGGGAGACAAATAGAGCCAACAGTGGGCTGCAAATATGGAAAGGAAATTCAGAAGAGCTTCCTGACACAGACTGAGTAGGAAATGGAGGGGCTTGCCAACTAGTACGACTGAAGGAGACTTTTGCATTGATGTAGCTGCACTCATGTAAACAGTGACTGGGGATAAATGTCCGAAGCCTGTAGAAGTTGCATTAGGATGTGTCCCTTAGGAGCAGTTTGCACCAATGAAAACATCTCTGGAGTACATGAGCCCCAGAGACATTATGGCAATGACCAGAGAAACCCCGCTGGGTTAATTCCTGAAAAAGACAACCTTCCATGAAGCCAATTAGCTGGTCCAGGGGCTCAATTCTAAGGGCACTTCTTGTCATTGGCACAATCTCTGCCCTTTTTTCTAGCAACAGAAGAACTGATCTGGGCTGTAGAATGCACAATTCCACCTCAAACACTGATCGCTAGTTTGTCTTCAGTTTATCTCAGGGTAGGTGATTGCTAACCCCTGCAGACAGCTGTGCCCAGCAGGAGATGGCAGTTACCCCTCACCCCCACACATAGTGGCCTGCCAGGTTCACACTGTCCTCGTTTAGCTCCCTCTGTTTCCCATATACAGCTTACTGGCTGCATGATCACGTTTCTCTGTTGTGTGTAATGAGGCTGCTACCACCTGCCTGCAGCGTTTGGGTCCCTGCTGCCGCTGCTCCACCTGCCTTGCCACTTTAGATCTCTTGCCCTTCATCTCAAGGCAGCAACATCTTACCATTCAAGCAATGGCTCCTAGGGATTTTGCTGTTTCCATCACCTCACAAAGCTCTGCAGTACCAAGCCTCTGGGGGTGGTTCCTAGATTTGCTACTCGGATGGTGGCCAGTTCTCACTCCCCACCCTGCCTCCTGCCTGTTCTCAGCCTGTTCCACCTCACTTGAGAGTCCCAATCTGTGTGATCTTCCTCCATCTCCTCCTTCATCCCCTGCTATCCTCTATAAAAGCTTTGCGAGCACCTCCCAAGGTTGGGGTGCACCTCTGTAGAAGACCTCTCAGCATAAATTGCAGGTGGCTGCAGGAAGTAGCGCTGGTCCTGGTGCTGTGCGGAGTGGCACTGCTCCCTCTGAACAGTGTGCCAAGGTATCCGTGTGAAGTGTGATGATAAACTCAGCGCCAGTCAGATCCGGACACTCTCACACCACTGGCACAACTCCCCTTGACTTCAAACATACAGTAGTTGGTCTGATGGCAGCAGTGCCCAGTGCCAAGATTCTCCTTGCTGTCACAGGTTTGACCTCCTGCCAGTTCACCCAGCAATGCTAAGCAGGAATTCAGCCTATAGGGGCACTAACTCCCCCATGAATTCCTTGCTAGGCCTGCCACTCAGTACTTTACACAGAGCAGCTCAGCAGACAAGAGCATTTTAATCCTGGTCACTCATTCACCTGACCCCCAGTTATCTTTCCTGCTTGGTGCAGGGGGCTGAACCCGATGACCTTCCGAGGTCCCTTCCAGACTTACAATCTATGAATTAAAACTATGAATTCAGTAATAGCCTCCTGAAGCCAGTGACTCTGGCTTAGGTCGTGAATACAGTGTTTTATCCTGTCAGGCAGGGGAATCCCTGCTCTGGAAAGTGTGTATGGAGCTAAGTAAGATGACAGCACATGGATGAATAAGATGGTGGATCTAGCTAGGGTTCATGCCTCACTGCACTCTATTCAGGGCCCTATGCCTAAAAATGCTAATGAGATGTTTCAAGTCACTACCATAGTGGCTTTCTGTTGGTTGCAGCCTTGGTTACCTCTCTGGCCATCCCTCACCCTGGCCTCTTTGTGGGGACTCTTCCACACTAGGTCACTGCAGGCTGTTAGGGACAGCTGAGTCCTGGTGTAACCCTTTAAAGCTATTGCCCCTGAGACATCCCTCCTCTAATGGGCATGTCTGGCAGAAGGACCTGCCTACATGAGCTGTTTTAGAGTAGGGAGCCAGGTCTTTTAAATTCCCTGTTGAATATTAACAGAGTAATTGCAGCAAAACACCTGAAACACTGTTCACCCAGCCAGGTTGCGCCTCTCCAGACATCCTGCCTGCTGCCAGTCTTGCTGTGCCTCCTGAAAAGGACAAGTTGGAGTAAAAGACGTGAGCAAGAAGCACACTGAACAAGTAGCTGAGCTGCTGACTCCCTCCCTGAGCCCCATCTTGTCCCCCTGAAGTCAGCGGGGCTTTGGCTACTGAGCCCAGAGCAGGATCAGGCCTCACCATGCTGGGAGTGAGATTCCCCATCCGGCTCAGATGAAGCACATTTTGTTCTGAGCTTCCTGCATCCTGCCTGCGTTCCCCACGTCGCTTTGTTCTCCCAGGGAGGGGGGCGTAGAGGTCAGAATGAGGGCAGGCTGCTAATTGCGTCAAAGAGCAAGAGAGGCTGGGAGTGAGGATTCAGCAGCCAAGCTAAAGCAGCAGCAATTCAGAGTCCAAAACATCAGCAGGAGTTGAGAAAGGAGGTGTCGAGTCAGGCTGCAGCCTGTTCCAGAGGAGAGAAGGGCAGTGAGGACAGGAAAAGGACAGAGGAGAAAAAGAAAGGGAGAAAGAAGAGACAAGGAAGGAAGGAAGAAAGAGAGAACAGAAAGCCAGGACACTACTTTGCTCACTACACTGATGAACAGTGTGGAAAACTCATAGATAGATGTGCTGGGTGAGGATGAGTAGATAAATCAATGGGTGTGCATAGGAATTATCAGCTAGCTAGAGAGAGGGGTGTAAAGAGAGAGGCAAAGTGTGAGTAGGAATAAGGGGGGGAAGAAAGAAGAAAGGAAAAATAAGAAGTTGGTATGAAGAAGGAAGGGAAAGAAAATGGCAGCAGAACAGAAAAGGGAGATGGAGATGTGTAACAGGGGGCCTGCTTGGGGCCGATCTCTGTGGCCCACCACCTGTTCTTGGGCTAACCAGCCACCTTCTCACCCACCACGCCTTGATGTTCATTGATTAATTAATAGATGTCAATTAATCAGGAGGCTGCCCATTTTGCTGCCCCGATGCCAGGGGGCGCTCTCTGCGGCTCCTTTCCTCCTCTACACCACAGTCCAAGCCTCGCAGATGATCTCAGCAGCCCTCCAGCCAGGTGATGTTGTTGCATGGCCTCCAGCAGCCAAACTCCCTGTTTATATAGACAGCCCCTGATTCAAAATGGCTGCCCTCATCAGGCACCTGGTGGCTGCCAGCTTCAGGCCCTTAAAGTAGCAGGTACACACAGTGCCCTGCCACACACCTCCTCCTTAGCTTTTTACACTGCCTCTCGCAGCCTGTTCTTCCAGCCCCCTTTATTACACCAGCCACTGGCCCCACTCTGGGCACTTGGCTCTGGTGTTTTCCAGGCTCTCATTCTTGTTTCTGTTCCCCTCGCACACAATCAGACTCCGAGTCCTCTCACTGCCCCCTCACACTGGGGCTTCTCATCGCTGCCCCCTTCCCTGGGGCTACCCCCTCACTGGGGCTCATCATCACTGCCCCCCTCTGAGGCTCTACACCCGCACTGGGCTTCTCATCACCGCCCCCTCTCTGGGGCTCTACACCTGCACTGAGGTTTCTCCTTAAACTCGGGGCTCTCTATGCTGCTACTACCGGGGCGAGTAAAGATTGCAATTGTGCACGGCCATCGGACCAATGTTTCCCGGTCAATGCACCATTGTAACAGGGGGCCTGCTCGGGGCCGATCTCCGTGGCCCGCCCACCTGTTCTTGGGCCAACCGCCTGCCTTCTCGTCTGCCACGCCTTGATGTTAATTGATTAATTAATAGATGTCAATTAAGCGGGAGGCTGCCCATTTTGCTGCCCCGATGCCAGGGAGCACTCTCTGCAGCTCCTTTCCCCCCCTACACCACAGCCCAAGCCTCGCAGATGATCTCAGCAGCCCTCCAGCCAGGCGATGTTGTTGCATGGCCTCCAGCAGCCGAACTG
>NW_005841844.1:1573537-1588714 GCF_000455745.1 Alligator sinensis
GAGCCCCGGATTCAAACGGGCTGCCCTCATCAGGTACCTGATGGCTGCCAGCTCCAGGCCCTTGAAGTGGCAGGTACACACAGTGCCCTGCCACAAGATGCCCTGGGTGATGAGAAAACAAGGAAGAATGAGAAAATAGGAAACCTGAAAGGTGATGGACCAGAAGTACAATGTGTAGTCCCAAAGGCCCTACACCAGTTGCTTTGCATTGGCCTTTCCAGAAGGTCTCTGAGCTGCCCCCAGCCCTGGGGAGAGGTTGGAGTATTCATCCCTTTCTTTCTAAGTGGCCTCAAGCCACTAAGCACATAAGTCTGGATCCTCAGCTGATTTACATGAGCCTGCCTGGTGCTACTGAACTTAGTAGAGATATACCAATTGGCACCAGCTAAAGTGCTGGCCTCTCAAACTTGTGTAATTTTCCTCAGTCACTTCATAATTTCTGTTGCGTTTTTCTGAACCTCCACTAGGATTTCATGTTGCAGGTACCAAAGTGCCCACAGCACACTGCCAAATACTAGGGTGGCCTTAGCAGCTGTTAGTGCGATGATTCTTTCCATGGTCCATGACATGACAGCTTTCTACTTGCAAATGAAACTGGTATTTCTGCTTTATAGCATTGCAAACCCCTATTTCCTTGCTGCTTATTCTCAGCCACCTTTCCTTCAGCTCTTCCAAAGCTTTCCCTTCCACTGAATGTTTCTAGTTTAGGTTGTTTCCTTTCTAAGGGTGCCTGTAGATGTGCTGTGAGCTTGCTCCAACAGGCTGTAATTACAGTGTGTCAGAGCAGACACAATTAATCGAGTCTGCTGGAGTGTGGTAATTACTACGCTCCAGCCAGCCTCTGTCTCACGTATCAGGATCCCCACGCTTCAAAATGGTGGTGAGGGCACTTCAACTAAAGCTCATCAAATGAGCTTCAGTTCAAGTGTCCCCGCCACCAATTTGAAGCGCAGGGATGCTGATACGTGAGATGCTGTGGCACTTTAATTAGAGCGGCTCTCAGAGCCACTAAAAACACCCTCTGACCCTCCCCAGAGCTCATGTAAAAGTGCCCTAAAGTTTTAACTAGCATTTTTCTATATTGGTTTTTACTGTCCATAGGCATGAATTATTTATATCTGGACGTTTGCTATGAGTTCATGATCAAGACCCTTGTTTCTATCCTGTGTAGTAAACGTATAACTTACTTGGTGATTGTGACAACTGCCAACTTCATAACATCTGCAGATTTTGTTTGTATCTAGGTAATCTCCTGCTCCAAATCTTTAATGAGTATATTAATTAAGACTGGAGCTCCCACCCACCCATGTAGCAATACACTAGACAGCTCCCTTTGCTCAATACCTTTTCTTTCTTCTGCAGTTCATCAGCCGTTTCCAGTCCATATGCAACCTCACCTCCATACCTATTTGAATTCATTTTCAAGTTTTGTAGGATACAGTATTAAATATTTCCCAATGAGCAAGCTGTAGTACATTGACTACATTTCCCTAATACCCACAGCCTATTGTTTTTCTTTTTTAAAGAACATTGTTGTCTGCCTCTATTTATTCTTCATAAACCCTTGTTACTCATGGCACATGGTTCTTTTATCCTCCCTGCTAGCTTTTTCCTGCAGTGAGTTCATCCTTTCTCATTCATTTCAGATGCCCTTTCTCCCACACTGGCTTTAATCCTTTTCTACATCTCTACCCTTACCCTAATAATACTGATTTCCCTATATGTTTCTCTTCATTCCTTTGTCTCATGCCATTCCCTTCCTACCCTTGCATTCATCTGCTCTTGGTCTCCTCTTGTCTTTCCCTTCCCCTAATGTCAAATCTATGCAACCCCAGTTTCTCTCTACAGTTCAGTCCCTGGTCTCCTCCATTTGCCCAAACCTACTCTCCCCAACTCCTTTCCTTACATCCTCCACCCTTCTCATCTCCCCAGTCACACATTTTATGTTCTTTTCTCCTACCTTGATTCAGCCCCTTCTTCCCTAGTTTCCTTTTCAGCCCCTCTTCCTTGCCAGCCCTCAGACTTCTCTCCTTTCCGTCCAATGGAGCCCTTGTCTATCCCTAGCTGCAGAAGAGCTCCATCTCTTCAGCCTGCTGAGGATTCCCCTGTGCTACTAGGTCTTAGTCTCATGAAGACAATGACCAGGCTTACAGACATCAGCTCTGCATAACACCACCTGGAACAGGAACATTGGGACTGTCACTACAATGCCACTTGAATACCTCCCTCTGGAGCCTGAGCAGTCACACGCTGGGCTTACTGCCTGGGCTTTGGAGGGAAGTGTGGAACTGGGCAGCTCCCATCTGGGTGTTGCCCTCAGCCCCTGATATCTAGCTTCCCCCAAGTCACATTTTTTTCTAAGACAGCAGAGGTGTCTGGATTCTTCATGAATGGGAATATACCTTCTGCCTACAGAGCTGGCAAGCCTGACGGCTGCAACTGGAATACAGGAGAGCAAAGGCAGAGAGAGACACTGCAAAGCAGAGTAGGGTGCGAGCTAGATGTGAAAAGCTGGGTAGGGCATTACTGACTCCTTGGACTAATTTCTGCTCCCTGAATGTCTGTCATGCGCTGGCCTGTCAGGGAAGCAACCAGGTCCAGTGAATGAACTGGTCCAGCACCACAAAGCCTTCTACTTCCAGCTTTGCTCTGTGGCTTTGGAAACTGGCTTCCCTGCTTCTGTCTAGATTGTAAGAGGTCCAGGGGCTTTCCTTCTCCCTAGAAACCTGTTTCACTTTGTGTTTGACCTACCTGGACTCTAAGAGCATGTGGAAGATCCTGATTTCTGCTCACAATGGCACTGCTGCGAACATGTACTCCCTCTGTAGGGAACGTGTTTGCCTCCACAGTCCATTCTGCTGATTGCCAGCTGAAGATAAACAGCCCTGATGTGAGCAGTGCTATTTAAGCAGCACCAAGGGCCCCACCGCCCATCTCTCCTTCTGTGACATGGACCAAGAGTGGCAGCAGAGCCAACAAGAATGAAAGAACACGCAGCTGGTGCTACCACCTGTGCCTGTCGAATGGCAGCCAAAGCTGGGTCTCTGATGGCGGGGGAGGTTATAGAAGCTGACTGTGACTCAAGGATCTGGGCCAGAAAGCACTTGCCATGTCCCTGGCTCCAACCTAGAATGCATTAGGGAAGAGGATTATCATTATAATTAATGCCAGTGGGCATGGAGCACTCACTTGCTCTACTGTGGGTTGATTCCCTCCTCTCCCCACCCCCAAGATCTGGCTAGCAAGCAGCTCCAAAATCAAACACCTGTACATTCGCCAGATATGCGTGTGACTGCTGCTGCACCATCTGCAGGGCATGGCATATGCCAGCTGCCTCACTAAGGGTTGTGGAAGGAGGAAGGCTAGGCAAGGGCTCAGCTGGAGAGAGAGAGCCCATGCCCCATTCAGAAACCCCTTCCTCTGTTGCCCAGCTGCTTTCAAGCTTCTCAGCTGGAGGAGATTGCTCCTGCACCTTCCTGGAGGTGTCCAGAAAAGTCCTTCACTAATTGCCAATCAAGGAGGCATCAGCACTTTACTGCTGAGTGCTCTTCTCTCCTTGGTTCATTTGATTCTACAAAGGCCATTACTTTGATAGTAGCTGTGCAGGAGGCAAAAGGAGAAAACCATGCAGTTCTCTGGGGTCTCCGCATCTGACTACTGGTATTTTACCTTCCCTGACTTTATGGCTTTGTCTTTGATCTTTCTACCCTGCTTTTCCTCTCAACCTTCCTGGCTCTGGCTAAGGGAGTAACTGGGATTTCGATGACTGTTCTGCAGCCCCAACTATTTTTCTCCATTTCTGATGTCTATGATTCTCTGCATTATGAGATGTAAGTCCATGGCTCTGTCATGAACTGCATCCACTAGTCAGCCATTGGGTTTCACATTTATCACCATTCCTGTGGTAGCCTGTCAGACAAATGTTGTACAGATAGGCCTTCATATAGATTCAGTGCAAGGGACCGTCACCCAAAGACATTTATATATGGACACCTTATTTCCTGCTTGGCACTGCCCTCCAGTTACAACAGAAGAGTAAGAGCCCTGTATGCACTTGCTGCAGGACATGTCTTTCACCTTGGCTCCTTATTGCTCTCCCATACCTTCAGCTCAGGCCTTCTTTCCATCCTGGCTATGAGAGCCTTCTCCAGTGCTCCTTCTGGGACAGCTTTACTGTGCTGCTTCATCTTGATAAGCCAAGGCAGTAGGATCTATGTATAAGCTTGCTAGGGTGGGAAGTGAAAGTCTTTGCTTCTAGTTCTGGCTGCGGCTGCCTTAATGGGTCTCCCTGGGCAAGATGCTGCTACTTTGTGCCTCAGTTTTCCATCCTGAAAAAAGGGAAGTTCCAGGGTTATTTCCCTTACCCATTCCACAGGGTTGCTGTGTGATCCTTAACGTGTTAAGTAGATGGGTCAACAGTGTAGTGGTTAGAGCACAGGGGTTAGGTCAGTCAGCTGCCAGTTTATGTTCTTGGTTCAACTATTTACTTTCTATTTGACCTGGAACAAGTCACTTCCAATCTATTTGGGCAACCAGGTTAGTCCCTGTCTGCTGAGAGATATCTGCACCATGCCTAGCACCATAGGGCACAGTCAGTGCTCTGACTTGTAACTAACAATGATAATCATGTCTCCATCTTTGCATTTCACCATGATTATGTCTCCTCCCTGCCTTTCCCTTTGCAGCAAGGTGTGGGGATGGAGATGCTGTGCCAGCTGGGTGTGTATAATCAGTTTCCCCTGCTTTTAGCATCAGTGGCTTAGCTTGCACTGGAGATTCATTCACCTTCATACCCCAGCCTCCCTTTGCAGAAGCAGCAAGCATGTGATGCAGCAGGCAATGCCAGAAGGATTGCGATGCCACTATGAAAGCCGGTGGAGAGAAGGGAAAGCCGCTCCATGGAAATGCAGAAATTGTTGCTCATTAGCCAAGGAGGGAAGTGAAAGCCACTGGAGAGACAAAGGGACCTGTTCACTCTCATCTATCTGAACGTGTTCCTTGCTGCACAGGCCCTTCTGATAATGCACCTTGGCCTTAGCACGCTTTTTGCCTTCAAGGCTCAGGCAGAGAACATGCCAGTTTCTTACATGCAGCAATCACATTATTTGTTAGGACAGCCAGCCCTGCTTTACCTTCCTGCACTTCATGCCTTAGTCAGACGTAGACTCTGTGCTTTAGGAAGATACCTCTCCACCATGCTTTCATACTCCCTTTCTGTTGCCTTAGCAGTAATGTCTCTTTGCCTGCTGGGCAGGATTCTTCTGATGCATTTGGCCTAACGAGGGTGATGGATTTTCTGGGCATTGCTTACCAAGTCGCTGTTGACTGTTCACAGAAGAGCAGGCCTAGAAGCTGGGCGATGTAGACTGATGTCCATATTCCAGCTGTGATTGCAGTCTGATATGTAAGTGGAAGGCAAACCCTGCTCATGAAGCAGTGCTACAAAAGGGATGGAAGTTATAGCCCCATTCTCAGCTCCCGCTGATCCACGGAGAAGGGGCCAGGTTTCTCTCGCAGCAACGTGCTAAGCTCACACAGTTGCAGATGTTACCTACAATCATAAAATCATCCTGAATAACCTGCTAAGTGACTTGGGCCATAGACCAAGCTGTTACATTGGCATTATTATTATTATTTAGATTTTTATGACTCAGAAATCCTTTGGAACCAGTAGCAAATGGGTTTGAGCAAGATCAGAATGCATTTCCCCTTCCCCATTCCACCCATGTCAAATTTCCCTAGGCCAATGGTGATTGGCATAAAAGGCAATTTCCTTTGGGCCATCTGAAAGTGTGTTTCACTCTCATCACATGTCACCTTATCTATAGAGGGATAAATCCAGGTGCACAGCAGGCTCTAAGCAACGTCCACTGTACCTTAGCATGACGTATTGATGCAAGCTGTCCTCCATACTAACCAGCCTTTGCCATGTCTTGTATTGACCATAGCTTTCAGCACCTGCAGTGAAGGCAACAAAAGCAGCATGGAGCACTGCAACTGGAGTCACAATACCACTGACTTGTTTCATAACCTTGTCCCTACTTCCTGCAGGTCTCTCTATCCCTTTCTTACCCTGTTACTGTATAACCACGGCAGCACACAGAGAATGAGCTATCCATGAAAGAAGAATGACTCATAGTTTCATAGTTGGTAGGGTCGGAAGGGACCTAAGAAGATCATCTAGTCCGACCCCTTGCCATGGCAGGAAAGAGTACTGGGGTCAAACGACCCCAGCCAGATGTTCGTCCAGCCTTTTTTTAAAGACCCCCAGGGTAGGAGCCAGCACCACTTCTTTTGGAAGCTGATTCCAAGTCCTAGCCGTCCTGACAGTGAAATAGCACCTCCTAATGTCTAGCCTGAAACTACCCTCCGCTAGCTTGTGTCCATTGTTTCTTGTAACTCCCGGGAGTCCTCGGGGGAACAGGGACTCTCCCAATACCTGCTGGTCCCCCTTGACTCGTTTGTAGACTGCCACTAGATCCCCTCTCAGCCTTCTCTTTTGGAGGCTGAACAGGTTCAAGTCCCTCAGCCTCTTCTCGTAGGGCCTGCCCTGCTGACCCCTGATCATGCAGGTGGTCCTCCTTTGGACCCTCTCCATATTGGCCACATCCCTCCTGAAGTGCGGCACCCAGAACTGGATGCAGTACACCAGCTGCAGCCTGACCAGTGTCGCATAGAGGGGGAGGATCACCTCCTTGGACCTGCCTGAGATGCATCTGTGGATGCATGACAAGGTGTGGTTGGCCTTCCTGACCGTGTCCCCACTTTGTCGGCCCATGTTCGTTGTGGCATCCATAATGACTCCAAGACCCTTTTCGGTCTCGACACTGATGAGAAGGGAGTTCCCCAGCCTGTAGGTATGCTGCTGCTTCTTCCTCCCCAGGTGTATTACCCTGCACTTGTCAGTGTTGAACCCCATCCTGTTCTCGTCGGCCCACCCCTGTAACCTGTCTAGATCTGCTTGCAGCCTGTTCCTTCCTACTAGCGTGCCCACTTCACCCCACATCTTAGTGTCATCTGTGAATTTGAGCAGGGTGCTTTCTACCCCCTCGCCCAAGTCACCGATGAAGATGTTGAATAGTGCGGGCCCTGGGGAACCCCACTGCCCACATCCCTCCAGGTCAAATAAGACTCCTAGATGTTTTAGCTGAGAGGACCAACTAGTACAGACCTTGTAGTTGTATGAAGCTTATTTTTTCTCCTCTTGCTCTGGGACGCAGGATCTTGTGGGGCAGGGACCATTTACCTTTAGTAGGGCCATGATCTGACATCTCTTGATACTAGTGCTAATGAAATAGCTAATGATGGTAATAACTGTCTCACCTGACATGATGCATTACTTTTCAACTGGATTTGCCCTATGTGTAACAACATCTTATACTTGTATGTTATCCTTCATTTGAGGACCCTAACGTGCTTTACAAAGAGTCAAGAGCATATCCCCACAATATGCTCTTGAAGAGGGGTAGTGCCATTTTCTCTGCTTCTCAAGACACAGAGGGGACTTGCCCAAGTAACTGTGGGAATAGAGAAGAGAACCCATGTCCCCTGACACTCAGACCCCTGCCTTAGCCACAGCACAGTCCATCTCTAGCAAATATCTTGGGAAGCCCATTTCCTGTGATGAACAGCAGCTGATGCCACATCCTCTCTCAATAGCCTGCCCTCTCAGTCTAATTTTTCCTTTTCCACACCTGACTCGTGACCAAGGTGGAGAAGGTCTTGGCTCCACCTCTCCCCACAACCACAAAGGTGCTTCCCAGCACCACTGAGTTGGCACAGGGGGTTGACCTCAGATGCTGCTGAGCTTGTACAACAAACGACCACACTCTCCTTCCCCACTTCCAGCATGGACCATTACAATGTGATAGCCAGTCACAGCTAAAAGGGGTGTCTCTCAGGCATGGAGCTGTCTACAAAGTCTCTTTTATGAGGGGATTTATGGGTCAGCTCCTGCTAGGTCTAAATGCTCCTTCTAAATTCCCAGAGCTTCACATCCTCCAAAGGACCTGGTGAGAAACCTGCTTTGAAGCAGCACATGGCCATTCACTATCACAAAACTAGATTTACCAATTCACAGTCTTAAAGTAAATTTGTTTTACTGAACATACAGCTACCCAAACTTACTTGTTAAGAAAGTTCTCCTGTTTCTAAGCACTCATTTTTACTTGTCTTGACAGAACACGTCTAAATAGTTATCTGTGGCATGTTAATTTTATTGTTTTGCAAGAACAAGTGGCATGTGCTAGATGTTCAAACTCTAGGCTAGTTCAAACTCTGGCTAGTAAATATTCCCAAGGGAGACAGCTTTTTAACAAAACTACTTATATGCTTAAATACTTGTTGATTTAACAAGTGGTAGCATTTATTTCTTGGAACACTGCTGCATTTCCTGCCATGGGCTCAGGGAAACTAATGTGTTTGACTCTATTGGAAAAAGCCTGCATGGTTATTGTGAGACTGGTAGGAAGTACTCATGCAGCAAAGAGCTATGAGTGTATGGAAAGTGTCACCTGAAAGAGGGAGGAATAACCTTGCTGCAGCTGCTTGTTAGAATGAAAGGAAGAAAGAAAATGCTATAAGAATGCTGTAATTCTGGCTGGCTAGGACCTAATCCAACCCTTTGGTGTAGTCAGTGTAGTCTACACATGCACTTTAGCCTATTTTAATGCACATTAAAGCAACACAAAATGCTCTTTAGCTTATAAGCATTAAAAATAGGTTAATGTACAATTTTCCAGTACCTCAAAATGGAGGTACTGGATTTAATATGCACTACCTAAAGTGCATTAATTGAATGTGTAGATGTGCACAGTAAGAGCCTTTTCATTGACTTTGCTAGGAATTGGGTCAGGCCCTTGGAATATATGGCCAAAGGGGAGGGCAGTTTACAAAGGACTCAGAAACAAATTTATAATTCTGCTATGTAAAGTAGGAAGCCGCATTGGATCCAAGCAGGGTGGAAAAAGATCAAAGGCAAAGCAGTGGACATTCATGGGTTATACACCTTTTAGATTGGCGGTGCCTTTTTCTGGAATTCAGCATCCACTTAGCACAATGTGTCCACTTAGGATGGGACCTTTACCATGTTCAGGGTAGACCTAATTTTACTCCTGTTAATGCCAGTGGCCACCCACTGACTTGAGAGATAGCAATGTTCTAGGCTTGCACTGACTGCTTTTAAAATTTCACCAATAATTTCCAATACCACTTGGCCTCCATTTATACAAGGAATGTAGTGCAGATTCCATCTTCAAGCACAAGTGGTCGATTCTTCCACAAGGTCCCCACCACCAACAACTATACATGAATTTCCAAGGATGCTGTTAGTTTGATTGTCCACCTGCTACCTGTAATGAAAACTCTAGTGATCAATTCTTGTACAGTTTAGGACTCCTGAAGAATTATAATAAACCCAGACTTAACACAGTATATATTTTGCAGAACATGTGTTATACAGTTAATGTAACATACACATTTTGGGGGGGAAAAACGTCGATTGCTCTATTTGTACTGGCAAACAGTTACAGATCTTTCATTTATTTTTAGTCTGCTAATAAAAAATAAAAACAAAGCAAAACAAACTCCCCCACAAAAACACCCCAAACCATTATTACCAAGAAGGCAAACTTCAGAGAATGCCATGATACAAGGAGCGACATATCCAAAAGGGACAGTTGCTGTTTTGTTGTTCTCGGACTGCATGCAACGGAAATGGACAGAAATAACAGAGATGTAAATCATGACACAAAACATGCATTCATTTTATTCACAAAACAGCCTGGATCGCTAAAACATTACAAACAGCATTTCAATTTAATGATGGAGAGAGAGCTGGAAAGACGGGGATTGAAACAGAAGAGAAATATCAGTTTTCATAACTGCTTGAAGCGCAGGTCCTGCAATATTTTTTATTTTTCTTTTAACTTCAATAAGTTTACAAAAATGGTTTCTATAAGTAAACCGTTGCAATTAGGATTTTTTCTGTATGCAGTATTTCTTGTTCTATATTAATAAACTAACAATGTCTTGTTTTTTTAAAACTGCCCATTTTATAGCCATTTTTCTTTTATCTTTAATACCAAACTTCTTGCTGGTTAAACTTACATATGTGAATGGTTAGGAAAAGGGAAACTACATTGCTTTAAACATATTCTCATTTATAAACATGAAGTTGAGGCATTCTAGAAACTATCCACTCTATTGTAGGATGGGAAATAATCAAATAAAAAGTATAAATGAGGGTGTAATTAAACAACTGTGCTAAATTACAGTAGTGCTTATTAGTAACTAGATTTTAAAAGGTTACTGTAAATTTACATTCCCTACACAAGAACTGCATCTTTCACACATAAACAACATCAACACCAAAACACAGAAAGAAACTGATTGTCCATACTCTGTCTATTAAGTCTTGGTACTTTACAGATCCATTGTAATTTTTTTTTTTTATTTGAAAAGCAGTTAAATGTTTTACTAGGACTTGAAGATGTTAAACAAACGCAAAAAAAATATAAAAACAGGAATGAAATTTGCGAGAAAATATTTTTGGTTCTAAAGAGACACAGGTGCATCCATTCATTTCAGCCAAAAAATTCCTTGCCTGAGACAACACAAGCAAGCAGTGACATTGCACTTGGATGACAGAGCTTTGGAATTCTCATTCCTACTGAAACCATCTGAATGCAGCTCCTGTAGGAAGCATCACCTTCTGGAAAGAAAGAGAGAAAAGAGAACAGGGACACACGTTAGGTCAACTCCATGGGAGACATGCACAAGCAGAGCTGGCCATACAGAGGCCTCCTCTTCACACACCTCTGTTGCCTTTAGACTGTCCTTCCTGGGCTGATCCTGAAAACCTTCACACACATTATCAGTCCCTTTACTGCTCCAACAGGAAATTCCAGTAAAAGTCCCCCCCCCCCAGCCTAGTACAGAAGGGACTACAGGATCTGACTGATCCATCACACGGGTGGGTTTCTTTGGTCATATCTATTGACCCCTAAGGCTGCCATGTTTACGCTACTGCATGGCCCAAGAGGTATTAACAGACTGTATAATATAATCAACTGGGAAGATGGTTTAAGGCACCGGAGTAAAAGCAACGTATGACAACCTACAATCATATGGAGTATACAGTCTGCCCCTGAAATGTAAGGGTTTTGTTATTCTACACCTCATTTGTCCTGCCCGGGAGATTTTTTAGCAGCTGCAGCCTTTGTGGGCAGGGGGAGAAAGTCAATGCAAAAGGAGAAAATCTACATAGGACTTGATAAATAAATACCTGCTTTGTCATCAGGGAGGGGGAGCAGAAATATCCTAATCCAAGGGTTCACAACCCCCCCACCACCTTGAACACGTGCCTCTGGAAATACAATGCAGTATTCTTCCCTTGCAGCTCCTGTTTCAGGCAGTCAGCTAGCAACTCCCTTGCTGGCTGTAATGATCTCACACTGCTCCCTAAGCCACCCCATTGTCTGTCTGCTGATTAGGGCACAAAGGGATCCACCAACAGCTAAGGTGCTCTGAGTGCTACGCGGTACCATGGGAAACGCGCTCCAGCCTCTGTGCTCCTGCACTAAACTGCTTTGCGTTCATTATTAAGAGGCCCACCACCCAGGAAGGCTCCATGCAAAGCTGGTGTACGGAACACAAGTTCTTTGCTGTGCCTGACACGTCCTGGGCATTCCCCAGGCAGGATCCAGGGAGGGGCTCACATTTGAGCCAATGCACCCCATCCTGAGCCAAAATTTGAAACTTGGCTAAGACGTTAAGCTCCTTGATCCTTGTATTGAAGCAGCCAGACAGAGATAACCTGAGTTCCAAAGGGGCTGAGCACCCACTTAATCTTTGTCAGAAAATGTTACAAATCATAATTACATGGCTTTGTAGAGTTGGAAGACAGTATAGGGTACCATGCATAGTAGCCACATGGATGTGGGGTTGGCGTATGTTAACACAGTCTAAAACATGCAGCCTACTTTAGCCCAGGAGAGTAAATCCAATGGGAGCTGCAGAAACTCGGCACCTTTTGAAAAAACAGCTGTTTCTATTTGGTGCTGGAATACAGATTCAGGAGCCCAGTAGCAAACACCCAGGTTTGAGAATTTGCCCTCAAGATCCTTGCTCCAGAATTGGTCTTACAAGATTCTGAGTGACTCTGACTGCCACCGCTGCCAATGGATGAGTCTCAACAGAATCAGGCACTCCATCCTTGCTCTGGTCAAGTCCTACAGATCTCAAGTGGCATTTGTTTTCTGTGTGGCTTCATTAACAGCTTTGGGATTGGGTCCAGTGCGCAAAAGGCTCAGTACTTTAATGGTGGGCAAGCATTCTGGGCCAGAGGCCTCCTGTTGTATTCTAGCAGGTCTGCCATAGCCTTGAGCCTTGTCTACACTTGGAAATGCGCTTGTTGCTGACAGCCCTACTCAGAACAAGGTTCACCTGCACTATCTGAACCACTGCTCTATCCAGTTCCCCCTTTGCAGGAAAACTGGCCATAACTGCTCCTTTTCTCAGCAAGGGGTAAATTCCCTAGTGAGGACTCATCCTCTATAGGCTCTGAAAAAATTAAGAAGTGTAAAGGCAGGAAAATTAAGAGTTAATCCACGCCTGCTCCACTGAATAGGCACAGATTTCTTAACAATCAGTTGAGCTAGTAACTAAAGCCAATCCCTTGTGTTCTGCATCAGACTTGTCTTAAAGAGCATGTTGTTCAAAACCTACATCTCTGATGCATCTTTTAAATGGTTCCTTAGAAAGTGAGACTCAGGTGACATCTATTAATTAATGTTCTCTTTTCAAACGAACAGCTCTTTTACCAAGCACATACCCTCAGCTTCCCTGCACAGCTACTGCATGCTTCTGTCCACTGACAAAATTCAACAAGAGAAAAGGAGGCTTGTTTTGAACAGCTATTACTCGGCTTTCAACATGGGTCAGGCCTTAACCCTTGTTTCCTGCTGTGTGAAGCTACTGAGTTAGTTTGTGATATGGATAAACGGCTGCTCCAGGCTGAGCTGAGTCCCAACAAACTTGCTTCACTCAGGGTCTGTCTGACCCAGGGCTGCTAAACTGTTTTTAATCTTAAGAAAGGAAGCATGCCAGCCTGGGAAAGAGATCTCTCCCCTACCCACAAGGGCTCATATTAGAAGGGTTTCACTTGAGAGATCAGAAAAAAAAGCAAAAAAAAAAGGGAGCCACAGAGAATGCTTGCTCCTGAAAGGGCATCTGGAAAAACAGCTCTGCAATTGTTCCAGCAATCCACTCGCTGTTCCAGACACAATAGAACAACCTCCTACTTCCCCCGTGTCTGATGTAGATTACAATGTCCAGCTTCCACCAAGTCGGATACAGAAGAGGAAGGGCAGCCTTTCCAGCATGGCTGGTATGGCAAGGTAACTTTCTTTACAAAGCTCCCCTAGCCTCATGTTGACTGTTGAGTCTGCCCCAAACCTCCCCTTCATTTCAGGCCATTAAAAAACAGGCAATGGTGGAGTGCTTTGGTAAAACAGCTGACTGGAATAAGAAAGCCAGATCCTGAGATGGCACAAATTAGCCATGGAAAAAACCTTTGAGGGCACCTGATCCAGCCCCAACAAATAATCTGTGCTTTGAATCACTGTTCAGCAACCCTGCATTTAAATGATAATGCTTAGCACTTCCTATCAGATGGCAACCTGCTTTGCCAGAGCACAGAAGCACAATCACGCACATCTCAGAGGGGAGCCACCTTCTCCAAGATCAGCCAGAGAATCAGGATTAGAACCCAAGTGCCTACCTCTGGATCGGCCCCTTTCCCTCTTGAGTGCTGCCCACCTAGCTATCCCTGCTCACACCCCAGGCCAGGCTCAGAAGATGGCCTCTTGTCAGTGCAGCCCCTTTCATTTACAAAGATCGCTGCAAAGCCTGAAAACTACAGCCACCCTACACCACTCAGAAACACAACAGGGGTTTCCTGAGAAAAGAAGGAAGAATGTATTCATTAAACCAAAGAAGGAGGTTGGGGCTGGCAGGAATCAATCACCCATGCTACGATTTAGCAAGGGCTGTAGGGACAATGCCTCTGATCTGGCAACCAAAAGTGGTCAGGGCCTTTGGTTTACATTTATCATTGGCAACACCTCCAAAAACAAAGTGCCCCTTGAACACCCATGTCCACTGGCTCCATGATATTTAGGAAGAAAAGTGCTGCTTATAGAGGGCCCCACAACTGTGTTGCCGATTGCTGCTCATCAAACTCAAACCTCAGGAGATGCCACCATGTCACTGCACGCAGAGCCGACCCTAGGGGTGTGCGGGACCCGGGGCATATCAGCCTGTGTGGGGGCCGGCAAGCGGCCGGAGCGCGGAGCAGGGGGACATGGGGGTGGTGAGTGGAGCGTGGAGCTGGGAGGGGGGTGGCAAGCAGCCAGAGAGTGAAGATGGTGACACGTAGCAGCCGTGCACAGTGGTGGCACCCTCAGCACAGGGTGCGGGGCCCCCCAAAACGCGGAGCCTGGGGCAGTCACCCCAAATTGCCCCCAAGGGACGGTTCTGACTGCATGAGGGAGAATAACTGAAATAAGGAGATGCCACTTCTTAGCCCTGTTTAGACAGTCAGCTAAGTAAACTTAAATATAAACAACTTGTAATCTTCCTACTGTGATGTGAAGGCACAACCACATGTGATACACAGCAAGAGAGGGGATTGCTTTTCCAAAACTGATGTGGAAAGATCTGCTCACGATGGCAGGTGGCAGCCACAATGTAAGAGACCAAGAGCATCTTGTGCTGGGGGCTGCCTGCCATAAAGGCCAAGAAAACTAACCAAAGCCAGATGCACTTACTAGACCATGGAACCCACCATTAGGGGAGGGTTTAGGAGGTGATGGGGAGGGAGTGCAGGAGGTGGGGGGTGGGACGACAGGAACCAAACATACCAGTTAAATCCCTCCCCTCTGGTTCCTGCAAGTTGAAGGCAGTCTCAGATATTTCAGAAAAACTGCAAAACACTGCAGCCACCTCCAGGTGAGGTGAGTGACCAATGGTAAGACAGGCTAGCATGGAGCACCTTTCTGCAACCATCTCCTTCTGCAACCAGCTCTTCTGTGTCAAACGCATCCAACTTGATCCAAGCCCTCATAAAACGATGGGCAGACCTATCCGGCCTGGAAGAATCCAGCACATTCTCTTCTC
>NW_005841844.1:1588745-1617104 GCF_000455745.1 Alligator sinensis
ACAACCAAGAGGAAGCAGCAGCCTTGGAAAACTAACTTATTTTTCTAGTGAAGGGTTTCCCTGAAACCCAGAGGGGCTTGACATTTTCCACAAAATACTCCAGGGCCTTCCTAGCACTGTGGGAGTGCTAGGTCCTGTCCTACACACGAGGAAGCACCAAGAAATATATTAACAGGTACTGTCTTTTAATGAGGACACAGGGGATAGGCTCTTTACCCATTCATGTATCATATGGGCCATGGCTGGACTCTGTCCCCTTCCTCTGGAACACAAGATACAGAGCAGGGATGTCCATCAGACACAGATGTGGAATGGATGGACCAATACTCTTAGCTGGTCTGGCTATTCCTGTGTTGCCAGGAGTGGTCAGTTGCATAGTTGCCTGCTCATTCATCTTGCTAATCTCCGGCTGCTGGAGATGGATCCCAAGGAAACCACTCTAATAATATTAATCAACAAACAGAACTGATGGTGTTGGCCCAGGAAAGAGGCTTGGCACTGTTTGATGAGAACCAGTGCCCTTGGCATCCCTGGACTGTCCAAATAGCAAGGTAGGCATGAAACAGCCTATCCTTCAAGTATTTCAGCAAGGTGGAGAATGCCAAAGTGCCAGCTACTGATGAGCAAGCCATTCTTGGGCGCCTATACACAAGTGCAGAGGCAGATCCAACAAAATTCCAGTGCATCAGAGCAGACTCGATTAATTGAGTCTTCTGGAGCATGGCAATTACCGCACCCCAGCAGCCTCCTGCGTCTCGTATTTCAGCATTTCCGAGCTTCAAAATGGTGGCAGGGCAGTTAAACTAAAGTTTGTCAAACAAGCTGTAATTCAAGCACCACTGCCACAATTTTGAAGCACAGGGACGCTGATACATGGGATGAGGCAGAACTTTAATTAGAGTGGCTCTTTGAGCCACTTTAATTAAGCACCACCCAACCCCACCCCTGGAGCAGGTGTAAAAGTGCCCCTTGTGCCTGAGCACTTCACATTGAGCCTGTATGTTTCAAAGAGCCTCAGGGCTGCTCCCATTTTGGTCCATCTGAGTTGTGTGTGCAAACATTCCCCTACATGTTTTAGCCCTCGTGTGTAAGAGTATCTTTACATGTGCTCTGGGGTGGAGGGCAGGGACATTTTAATTAGAATGGGTCTTGGGACCCACTCTAATTAAAGCACCTGCAGCATCTTGTGTACTCCGTGTCCTGCACTTCAAAATAACAGAGGGAGCATTTTAACTAAAGTTTGTTTGGTGAGTTTTAGTTAAAGAGCCCTGCCACCATTTTGAAGCATGGGGACACTGAATACGTGTGACACAGAGGCTGCTAGAGCATGCTAATTAGCATGCTCCAGCAGATTCGATTGAGTCTGCTCCAACACGTGCTACTTAGCATGCATCGGAGCAGGCAATGGGCATGTGTGTAGGTGCCCTAAGTGTGCAAGTGTCTGCATGAACAAGGTTACTTGTCTCCTCTGCAGATGCTGTTCTGGGGGGTTGACTGTCCTCTCGCCTGCTTCAGAAGGGAAATTCACACTCTGCGAGAGAACCTGAGGGAGCAGCTCAGTAGAATCTTCCTCCCTGATAGGCAAGGGCACACAAGTCAGATCCCAAGTTTATGCCCTGGGTAGAAGTTTGGGGGCCCTGCAGGGACTGGAATCTATGCTCTAGAGTCTGCATAAATGTTGGGCAAAGGCAACTTGACATTCAGGTGTGCAAGGAATTTCCCAGAAGCCTGAACAGGGAGGATTGAGCTGTATTTTCCTTGAGTGACTGTAAGGAATACCACACAGAGGACCTAGATACAAGAGCAGCATCCTGGGTGTGAATACAGTTGAGGCCAGCAAATATAGCAGTTCTGGTGTCTTTTCAGCACTAGAGAAAAAGCATAAGGAGAGCCTTTCCCCAGTGTTGTATGTACCCTGGCTGTAAGATGATTTATGACAGTCTGGGTCCATGTGCATGGTGGTTAATGCACAAATGATCAGGCCATGCTCAGAAGCAGAACACCAAGGGTCAGGTATCCAGGTTCTAGCCATATTAGTCCAGAGGCAAAAGGAATCAGAACTCATGGCAAAAGGGTGCTTGTTGCCCAAAAGCTTGCAAATAAAGATTTTTTTCTGCATAAATCTAGTTGAACACCAAGGGTAGCATTCTATTCTTTCCTGGTTGTCTAAATAGCCATTTTCTGGTCATCCACAGGGCATTTTTGATATTTATGGTCATGGGGTAATTCTATTCCTGGACACATGAATGATGTGAATGTGCTGAATCTGCATGTCTGAATCTAAAATTATTTTCTGTTGAATCTGCTAATGCTAATGCATGTATAGTTTTACTTTTAAGTTCACAATCTATTCTGTGCCTGCCAGTCTGGCAGCACTCTCCACTTGTGGCTGAAGCCATTAGTTTACGAATGCCTTGTACAAACATAACAGATGACTACATGGTAAAGTCAAACAAGCATGTGCAGTAGCAGTCATAGCCTGTATGCACACCATTTGTGGAGGTGTAGACTTAAGGAACCTGAAAATGTAGTTATCCAGAATAAATGACTACCAGTCTTAGCTCTGGGAACCAAAAAGGGATGTGTGTGCATGCCTGTCCCCACCCCTCCCTCTTTTGCCCCTAGGGCTCAGTAGCTAGGGCACTCACCTGGGATACTAGATGTCCTGGGTTCTCGGCCCCGCACTCACCCAGAGGGGATTTAAAACAAGGCCTTTCTGCTTTCCAGTACACACTCTAATTACAGGTCAGGCAAGGGCACTCCACTGGAATGACGGGTAACAACCAGTCTTTCCCCCTATCTGAGTGAGGGGGACAAAAAACCAGCCTTCAAGTTCTCAGAGGAGTGCCCTAGCCACCCAGCTATTTATTGTGCAATATGGAAGTCTCACTCATACATTTTGCTTCTGCCACTCTGTATACGTATGTATGTAGTTAGCTATGTCTCCAGGAGTAGACTACTCCTGGGCATGATAAGTACCAAAAATACTCTGTAAATGACCAAAGAATGGCAACTTAGGTGATCAGGAGAGAAAAGAATGCCTCCCACCCCCCCAAAACAGGCAGAAACTAACTGGCATCTACTATTGGTCTGATGGATCCGCAGAACTGCTTATCTGTTCCTGGGTAACCAGGCTAATAAGTCCTCCTACCTCCAGGTTTTTGCCAGGTTATTCCAAAATGCTTTTGCACTATGAAAAACCTGTCCCACAATTCTCTGCTTTGGCACGAGCAGTTGAAAGAGATGTGAAATCCACCCAGATTGTCCTATGATACATGGATACAAACACAGTAGACAATAGGGTAGATATGAACAAGCCAATATAATTAACACTTGCTTGAGCACGGAACAAGGAACAAGGCTGTTGCATGGACAAACTGGAACATCCTATTAGCAATCCCATCAGTCGAACATTTTTGATCCTGGTTAACATGGTTTGGTCTATCTCTGGCATATTCATAGATGTAGTCTATGGTGTTTCCAGAGAGCTGCACTGCACTGAGAGAAAGGGCACGCACACAATGCGGACTGAATAACAGGCCTTGGTTAATGAGAAGAGACAGTGCCTGGCACCCAGCAGGATTGTACCACAGCTGGCTTTCTGCACTTGCTTATGGGCAATAAATAACCCATCCCTTCTACACTTAAAATACATCTGGTTTTCCTGGGGAAATTTATCTTGTAAGTTGACAAGTAACCCCACGGCACAAGCATTGTTTCCCAACAATTTCTGCAATTTGCAGTCAAATCACTGGGGGAGGCAAAAGAGCAATTGGAAAAAAGATGCTTTTGTGCTAGTTACATGTCTCATCAGCACCACCAAGAACAAGTGCTGTTTGGGAAAAAGGATGAGAGTTAACCCCCTCGTGCTGGCCTGGATTTCCTGAAGAAATGTCCCTCGCAAAACCAGATGACATTCAAAGGACCTGTTAGCTGACACCTCTGCACACATGTGCCTGAAATACTCTAGCAACACCCTCTTTGAAAGTATTTGTTAAGATTCTTCCATTGTAACCGCAAGGAGCAGATTTTCACTGCCCAGTGTTGAAGATATTCATGGCTTGGGCAGTCCTGCTTGGTAAACCCCAGCTACTTCACACCTCCAATGATCTACAGATCTGCATCTAAATGCACTGTACTATTGTACATGGGGGGAAGGCAAATTCATCTTAATGGAGCCAAGACTGGTGCAACTGTAGTTAAAGTCCTGCAGTGGGCAGAGCTGAAACAAACAACCATGGGTAGAGATGAAGCCTGGTGACTCTATTTCCATTTACTGGAGGGATGGATGCAATGAGCTTTTTGGCCCTTTCACCCTTACAGCTGCAGTGTCCCAGTGCCTTGGGTTCTGTCCTGCAGAACCTTCATTATTGAGATGCTAACAGATGCCAGTTCCTCAGGCTGCTTGGTGAGCAGATAAAGGTTAATACCAGTGCTGGGAGTTGTGTATCTTATGCCACCATAATTTTTAATTTTATCATTTTACTGCCTGACTTCTACATCAGTACAGTGTACATGGCTCACTCCTTTGTCTGGAAGCTCTTCTTGCTGTTCACTGTCAACAAAAATCTTCTTACACCTCACCCTCTCTTTAGCATGGACTTATGCCATCAGTGCTATCCTTGTCTCAGCACCACGGCATGGCTTGCCTTATGAAAAGCAACATATCTGATGCCAAGAGCTGGGTGACACTCAAGGAAGTTATCTTGGAAGATGAGCTTCATCCCTTCTCTCTCCCTTCCCCCCCGCCCTTCCAAGGACACTTTTGTCCAGAGTGTAAGGATGGCTCATGAGCTCTACTCTACCACAGAGGGGTCAGGCAAATGGGGGAAGGCAGCCCTACCCTGGGTGTGGATAGTAGCAAGTACTCTCCTGCAGAGCTAGGACAGTGCCCACTGGTGCATTCACACAGCAAGGGACTCCCTTCAATTTCAGCTGTTCCCTAAAGGGGGGACCCAGGTGGCTCTGAAGAATCCTTTTGCCAGAAGCTCCACAGGGTCCCAAAGGCCAGCTTTACAGATATAGCTCACTAGGTACACGCTAGAGACCATAGAGGCTTCAGCACTCCTCTGTGACACATATGCAGGGTCCAACACTGTTACTTTCACCACAGCAAGCAAGAGAAGTCAGAACTATCAGAAGCTGTGGAATCAGGGAAATCAAATGCTGGAAACACAGCTGCCACTCCAGGCTCTGAAATGCCGGACTTGCAAGGGCTCCAGACAAAGGAGCTACCCTGACCCAGGGCAGGCAAATTCATTCCTAGTGCAAGTGGAGCCCAGATTTATACCTGGGTAGGTGATGCCACTGCCAAAGGCCTAAGGTTGCAGGAGGCCTCCTCCATTGCCAGCATTCAACCTGAACTGAGAAAAATGCATTTGTAGCCTATTCATTGGCCCCAGTCTGATTAATGATGAAAACTCCCACCCACCTACAAAAGCTGCATGTGCTCAGCAAATGCTCAGCACTGCTAAGGATCAGGTCCTATATACAGAGAGAGGGTGACATGTGAATAGAAGTAAGCAGATCCTAGATACATCTACTGAGCAAGTTAGTGCCAAACATTGAGTCCCAACTCACTGCAGGTCCCAGAGCAGGGAACCCACACCTGGGACCTCGAGCTACACTAGATAAATGTTGACTTTTATCACTGTTTTTCAGGACTGTTCAAATACATTATGTGAAGAGATTTCAGGCACTGGGCCAATCCCTAGCCCTCTGCCATGACTACTCCTGTGACTATTTGCCATTCAGCTTGCATGACTTGTCACCTGAGGGCAGATAAGCAATATCTTTATGCTGCGCCTGGGACCACCACTGAGGCACACCCTCCTGGCCACTTGCTCCTTCTTTTCCAGCATCAAATCCCAGAAACGAGATGATGTAACCACCTTAGAGCGTCTCTGACCAAGTGCCAAGAAGTATGTCCAAGGCAGAGAACTCAAGAGTGGTGCTGAGGTGTGAACTCGGGTTTGTTCTCCGCCAGCTACATTGCCTCATTTCCGGGATCTGGCATATACTGGGCAGGAGTCAAAGGGTGGCCTTCTCGGTGGTGGTCCTAAGCATAGCATAAAGGCAGTGTAGTCAAGACTTAAATCACATGGTACTGTTTCTGTTTCCTAATTGAGATGGCAGAAACTTTCCTAAAACAGGTGAATGAGGTTTCAAGACAAGTATGTGTTGCATCTGCCATGAGAGAATTGCTTTCCACAGACAATCACATTCAAGAGTGGGAAAAAGGAGGGAAAAAATTAATACAAATGGTTGTGGATTGCACCAAACTGGGCTGGTAGATCATTCTTTTTTAGTGTTTGGCCTATTTGCTCATTGATCTCAAAAATAGTCAAGTTCACAGAGGAAGGAAATATCATAGAATCATAGAAAGAAGGACCAGAAGGGACCTGTAAAATCATCAAGTCCAGTCCCCTGCCATGGGCAAGAGGTAATTGGGCTCAAATGAGCTCAACAAGGTATTTGACCAGCCTCCTCTTAAATACTTCAAGAGATGGCGACTGGACCACCTCTGCTGGAAGTGTGTTCCAGATTCTAGTTACGCAAAATGAGTTTTTCCTTATGTCCACCCAAAATAGTTAACAAAATACAGTTAACAAAAAATAAGGTGAGGCTGAAAAGATAGCCAATGCAACACAAAGGCCTCTTGAATCTGTCATCAAGAGTAATCTTTGGACAGAGCATCTTTTCCTAGCTATCACTAGCAGTGGAGGCTCAAGTACTGAGGCACAGAAACCACTCCTGCTACATCATCAACACCTCCATTCGGAAGAGGAATTACTGCCACCTTCAGATGGTGCTACTGAGCCAAGAAAAATGAGCAGAAAATTGCATGCTGAAGGAATTTATCTGTCTAATGAAGCACTTTGGCCAACAGTGACAGATGGATTTGGTGGAGCCATAATCACTCATAAAGCCTGTCTAAACATGGGTGATTTCCCAAATCTGTCTGATAGCACAGAGAAGATGAAGTCTAAGAATAGACTATTTTAATAAGAAAGGAGAGAAACAATGAAAGTGCCAAAAACCAACGGAATTGGGGAGTGCCTGTAGTCTTCATCTCCCCCCAGCTTCAGCGGCTGGAAGAATATAAAGGATCACCTTAAAAAGTGGAAGACTGCATCCCTTATTGGCAGACCATTCAAATATAGCCCTTGTCTTCTGTCAAGTTCAAGATGAACACAGCTTCTGGGATGACATGATGGAAAGAGGGGCCGTACATACATTTGAGGATCTGCTGTATTTTGATAATTCTGTAGCACCCTAAAGGATGGAAACTTACTTGAGATTTTAGAGCCAATAACATATCAATTGTCAATTCACTTCTACAGGCACATCAAGGTGCACCAAGATTTCTTAAAGAGTTACAAGCCCTATATCTAAACATTCCTGCAAAATCACTCAGAAAGGAAAGGGATCCATCCTTATAGGGACCCCAACCCATATAAATTAAAAGCCCCAAAATCCCAGTCAGTCACAGAGCAGGAAACAAATCAAATGGGTGAGTACTACATGGGTTTCCCATGCTATTTAACTTCCATATAACTCTCATAATGCAGGGAGGAAAAAAAACCTTCCTCAACCTACTGTGAGCTGTGGAATCTATTGACCTGCTTTAGGACTCTTCCGAAGAGATGAACTTTTTTTTCCCCGTCTCCCTTTTTCCAGATCACTGAATCAGCAAATTAGAACAAGAATATAATTTAGCAATACAGCAGTTTTTGAAAGACATTGGTCCCCCTATGTCCACCGCCCAAATAGACTTTTTTTCCCCTTCACTATTCATTCAGATCTGATGCTAATTGAAAACTTTGAACGTGGTTAAGAAAACAGCAAGTTATCTCTTTTGGAAGACGTCAGAGATTGCATAATACCCTCGCAACATGGTACAATATTTTTCTGCCTCCATGGAGACTGTGATGTTTTTAACCTTCAGCAACTTCATGGGAGCAGTCTTCAGGTAGAGGAGGAGAAAGGCACATACAGATTGCTGGCTGATCACTACCAAAACCTGAATGTGGATTAAATGGAATTTACAGGGAACTTTGTTCAGAGATCTCAGCCTATCCAAGTGTGGCCACTGATCCACAGCAGAAAACAATCACTCACAATTTAGCTATTTCTGCTCAGGACTGCACTAGCAGGGAGAATCAATTCCTCAGTATCCACTCAGTTCTTCCAGGCCAAGGTTGCATCCCTAATATGCAAGGGAAATACAAGACCCAATATACAAGATCCATTATTGTTGCTACCCATATCATTTTTATGCTAGGGCTTGGAAGATCTTATAAGAGGTATGCACTTTCCTAGGGAAGCAAAAATAACCTAAGGAAAAGAAAGCCTCCTGGCCCAAAAGAATGCTTCTGTGAGAAAGGTTTCCTAGAATTTCAAATTTGAGAAAGCAGGTGGACAGAGGGTAACTTACCCCCTGCATCAGCAACACAGCAAATCCAGTACTGGGGTTGAGCTCTTACAAACAGGCAGACCAAAAGGAGGAGCAAAAAGTGCACCAAAAAGACTCCATCCTTATATCCTATTGTCATTGATCCTTCCTCCCTGACAGGAGTGACCAGCCTGCAGTGTGAATGGCCTCACACATGTGGTATTAATAGTAAAGCACTAAAGTTCATTACTATGTCATGTCTGGAACATGCTCAGAGGCACTTCACATAATCTAACCTGAAGTGTACTGGGAACAGGTGGGTTCTTACCTTGATCCACAAAGCCCTTGTTGAATTTCAGAAGTATCTGATAAGGCAGTCCATGTTACCTTGCATATGGCCTCTAAATTAATCACATAACTCCCCTGCACTGTCATTCTTTCAGGAACCAGTTTCCTAAGACAAGCTGAAGTGTTGGTGCAGCTTTTCTTCAAGGCCGCACACTGCTGTCCTGGCTCACACAAACTTGCCACTGATTTGAGAGTAAAGTCTTAAAGCCTGACCCTGCAACGTGCACAGCATCCTTACGACTCTCTGAATTCAGCTGGAGCTGGAAGTTCCTAGCATCTGATGACAGGGTCTATCCTGATTTTGATTACTCCAGTGCAAATCTAGAATAGATCCTTATTCTTTGGTGCATTTGTACTGGAATATTCAAGATCAGGATCTGGTCCCTGAAAAAACGTAGCCTGCCTTAACACTTGGCACTTTTACCAAACAAAGTGGCTGTCCCTGATGACTTCACTAACTTTCATAACCTTAGTCCTTAACAGTTGTCCCATGGTACTCTCATTTGCTGAAGAATTAAAAGCCTCTTCTTTATTCCCTTTCAGAATAAGAAGCAAATTAATGAATTCCATTAGCATGAGCTTTAACAGTCAATAGTGACTGATCACGGCAGGTTAAGCTCCACAAAACCAACCCTAAAAAAATCAAAGATTGAAGGCCAAAACCAAAACACACTGAGGTCCATGGAAAGCCTCCTCATTGACTTGATCATATTATGGGTCAGGCCGTCAGGCCCCTTAGCAGTTTGATTCACTTACCAGTTTAAAAACGGTTACCATGCAATGGCTAATTTGGCAGGTGAAAATCTGACTGCTAGTATTATGTAGCAAATGGGCATTATAACTCAGAGGGGCCCCTCCAGGAGTCAGTAAGAGGGATAAAAATACTCTGCCAAGGGTTGTACTCATCCTGGCAAGATCTATTTCACCTCTAACTACTAACTGGAATGTGGTGGAGAAACATGAGGGGAAAACTACCCATCTGCATGTGATGCTAAATGTGAGAAGCATTACCAACAAAGTAAAAAGGACCCGGTATTTTATTATCTAGATCAGCTTCCAAACAAAACATTGTGTCCCAAGAGGAAGGGTGGTATGTCGGACTAGACCCAGTTACCTCCAGTGCTGCAGAAGGCTTCTTTTTGAGTTCCTCACATTTTCGGAATTTGCAAATCTGATGGCCAGTTTTGCGATTCCTACAACTGCTGCACTGCTCGCAGTTTATCCGTCTTCGGCACGGAGGGCACATGCCACATCTTTTCCGTTTCTTTTTCCCAGAATTGATGGCAGATGCCAATTCATTCTGCATTGGATACTCTGCCAAGCCAGCCATATGGAGCGCACTCTCTGCCAGAAATACTCCAGCAGGGGTCATAATGAAAAGGCCTGGGTTTATGGGAAAAGCCCCCAGGTAAGGAAAATCAGAGGGGCTGTTCATTGTCTCTGCAGCTGAGACCGCTTCCATGTCAGAGATACCGGTCCCGTGGTCAGTCGGTAGAGGAATGTGCTCCTGTACCGCTCTTTTGAGCATATCTGTAGACTGAGCAAACTGTTGTAGGCTGTTCTGTCCTTCTGAGGAGATTTCTGTCGCTCTGTCTGATTTGCTCAGCATATTAGAGATGTTTTTGTGCTTTGAGGTAGAATTACTTTTATCCACAGTTGCTTCATTGCCATTAGTTAAGGGGGTGCCTTTCTCTGAATGTTCACTTACCGAGCTGGTGCTGCCAAAAGTGGAGTAGTGGGAGAGTGGACGGGACTTCTTAAGACTTTTATTCAAAGGTTCACTTATTATCCCACTTTTGTTTCTCCTCTCAGAGTTGACAGGGGGATGAGAGTCATCTTGGTTATTTTTTTCCAACATGTCTGGTTTGTTCCCAGTATCTTGATGGGAGCCAGGATTGGACATGGTGTTAAAAAAACCCCAAAAACAAAACAAAAAACCCCCGAACCCCACTTGCAGTGGCAACAAACAAACAAACCAACCACCGAAAAATTATATAATGAGAATAAACAGAGGGAATCCTTCCACGGCTGCTGCAAGGGTCTTCAGTGCAATTTCAGTGCAATGACATAGTCTGCTGCTCTGATACAAAACATACGACTCTGGAAGTAGAAAATAATAGGCAGTTAGTACTGGCAAGTGCAAACATGCTTTCTAAAGAAGCTCTTCCTCCCCCTGCACTGAAAATCTCAGTTCCATTAGCAAAGAAACTAGGGAGGAATGGGCCTCGATTCCAAACAGCTCCTCTGGTCTTTAAAGTTTAAAAGGTCAAGATAAATATTAAAGGCTCTAAAAAGAAAGTCCCAGCCCATGACCAACATGGTCCATTAAACCTCCAGGATCTTGATTCTCATCATCCACCAGTGGAAATCAGGATAACCCCATAGAAGCCATATCCACTGCTCTCACTGACGTAATGGGTGAGCAACAGGTCCTTGAAGAAGCTGCAGTCACCTTTGCGCTTCCCTGAAGTCAGGGCTGCTAGCTTTGTCTGTGGCGTAAAATAGAGCAGTCGATTCTCTGGTCGGCAATGGGGAAATCATCAGACTCTTCACAACACTGCACCAAGGCCAAGTTGTTGCAAGAAAGAACATGGGGGTCAAGAGGGTATCTAACCGATTTCCCCCATTAATGTGAACCTATTTTCATGGTGCACCCAGTCTAGGTAAGGACTGAACATCATTTCAGCTGGTGTTTCCAGCCTGTTTCTCTCCCCTGCCCCTCTGTTAACCCAGCACTGCTGCTCTCCATGCTCCTGAGGTTGGATGAGAGGATGCTTAGCTTTAGTTTTATGAATGAGTGTTGCTTACTGAAATTCAGTTTGGAACAGCCACCCGGGGCTCTAGCACAAAGCCTGAAGGTCAGGTTCATGCTAGGCTAACAATGTTGCTTCATTTAAAGGTTTGCAAAATGCTACGTGAAGGGATGGTGAGGCTTCCTAAAGCCTCTTGGACCTAACTCTGATCTCTGTTTTTCCTGTGCAGTGCCACAGGACCTGCCCCTCTCTACAAACAACTGAAGAAGCAAACTAGATGGTCATAGGAGGAGACACCGAGGTCTGTGACTGCAACCCATCCTACACAAGTAAATATGCTGGTGCAGGTCCACTCATTAGCGTAGAATTCATGGCCACACACACCCACACACAACAAAGCCAGAGTAATCAGGCTTTAGCTGAGAAAAGCTGCAAGGCTTAAGGGCACGGAGCCCATCCCCCACACAGAGCGAGCAGGCTGGAGGGCTTCTCAGCAATTCCTTCCTGACTACAGCTCCAGTCCATGAGCTGGTAACCAGCTACCAAAAGAGCCATAGCCACTGCACAGGCACAAGCAGGAATTGCCACCACCACCACTAGCTTTCCAGAGGCTCCTTCACACAGGCCTACCAGCTTGGAGCCCATCTTCTTCCTACACAAGGACGTGGAGATCTCCTGCACAGTTGCTCTGCCCACCCCTACATTCACAACATGGCTGTCATGGGACTTTGCTTCACAAAAGGTAATGGGCAGACTTTCCCTGCCCTACCCATCTGGAACCATGCTGTACCATCTCTTCTCTGTTGCAGCAATGAGCCCAGATTACTTCCAGGAGATAATCATTGGCACACTCCTCCTGGCTTTTATCAATCCATCATTCTTCCCTTTCTTGCAGATATTCTTCAATTAACACACCCTATTCAATAGGTCTGCACTGCAAGACTAAACTAGTGTATCTATCTCTTTCCTTGGGGCCTACAGAAGAGAGATCAAGTTTGCAAACTCTCAATAACTCAAGTCTTACACAGTATACAACCATATATATCAATATATAACTACATGGGCACTGTGATACCAGCTCAAAAGCTGAATATTTATCTCACCATGGCCAGATCAGTGTACCGGGAAGCCACAGTGTAGGAACAGGAAGACATCCCAGTTCGCTCTGATAAGAGAAATGGCTTGACTGATAAGAGAAGCGTTCCTACCACTGCACTACTATCACTTTCTTCAGCTCTCATGTATTATAATTTATCATGCATCATGCAGATTCTGCGTTTTCAGCCTGCAGGGTGCAAAAATGGGTGAAGGGTCATGACCATGTTGCCGTTCTCATGCTGGTAAGTGGCTGGGTGGATCCTGTCTAGACAGAAGCGGGGTCTTGACATGGAAACAGGGTTCACAATATGGGAAAGGCTGAGATATGGGATACTTATAAAGTTACAGGGGCTATGGGACAAATTCAGATAAGCAGGTGGGATGCCCATGGAAGACTGTGGGATGCTTGGTGGCGATAAAGACAGCAGCGAGAGCTAGCTAGAAGGCGCATATAGGGGATAATGTACAGTGACTTGCCCTGGTCTGTCACAGAGTCCATGCACAAAACTCTAACAAGAACTACTGGAGGCAGCGGGGCCCCAAGTTTCTTTTAAGCAGCACTCTGGTGTGACACACCTTTATTACAAAAATGCCAGGCACTGGAGCAATCTGGGGCCGGGAGAGGGGGCGCAGCAGGAAAGGCATCTAACAAGAGGATGTGAGATAAAGCAGCCCAGCCTCCTTATCTAACACCCTCCTGCTACTGCTTTTCCTGCTGCCCCTCCTCTCTTCCGCCCCCTCCGCATGGAGGTCCCACTTGTTCTGCTCACCTACCGGCTGTATAGCTGGCAGCCAACTCCAAATTTACGCCCAAACTTGACATTCTAACAGTTGCTTTGAGTCACACACAACCCAAATGCACATGAATGCACACGTCCAGGCCTGGATGTCTGCACTGGAGACAGAAGCCAACATAGGGTATCCAGTGCCACCATGGTTATCCTAAGACCATTCCCAAGAAACAAGCCCTGTCGACTCACTCCCACTCCATACATGTTGAGACTGGTCCCCATCAGAGCCATGCCAGGTTCTGAGGAACATGTTTGAGACCCAGAGTCTGGCAGTGCTTCAAGAAACCAACCAGAAAGCAACTACACTACATTTTTTGGCAAGCATTCAGTGACTGTCTCAGGCATGGGCAGACAAATCTAGCATTGGCAAAAGGAGGCGCTGTGTCACTGGAGTGGTCCTGACTACTTACAGCCCCAACAAATTAGGCCCAAGGATTCACACAACCCTATCATGCATCATGTACAACCCTGCGTCCTAGAAGTGCCCAAGCGCTGGTGGCTTGGAGCTTTTTTTTTCCTGGTGCAAAGCCCACATAAAAGAATCTGCAGAGCACCTGTGAGGCCATCAATGGATCCTTGATGCCAAACAGAGGAGTGGGAGGTGGGTGACTACTATACTGTTGCAAAGCTGATGCCATGCAGCTCTCGCAACGATCTTCTCCCCTTCCTGGGCATCCAAGGGGTCTTGCCAGAGCTCTCAGGGCATGGTGGTCTCTCTGCACTCTTTCTCTGCCTGAATAGCAAAACCAGGCCTGTCTGGGAGTTTCCAAGGTTTATTATGGCCCTGACCTTGCTCAGCTGTGTCAGAATACAGACTGTTCCATAGCTGTGTGCAATATAGCTACAGATCTACAGGCAGATTGTTGCAGTTATGCCACAGCCAGTCAGGAACGCCATAAAAATGGGAACTGATTTATTCCCAAAGATGCCTGTTGCTGCTGCTTATCTGGAAAGCACATACTCCCACTGAATATGGAATGGATTCCCCCCTGTCATCCACAGCATGGCAGACCCAGTCCCTGCTGGGCATCCAAGTTCCTCAGGAATAGGCAATTCGTAGCTCTTACAATCCGGTGGCTACAACCCCTGCTGAGCTCAGAAGCTGAACGTCTTTGGATAATTAGGAAGGCTCCATAATTAGGATAACGGACTGGCCAGCAGGCTGTTCCAATTAAGCAGCTTCTTCTCTATAGCCAGCCACCTCTGGGGCACAACATGGCAGGTGCAGCAGTGAGGTGGAACAGTTCGGACCCACAAGTGCGTATGAAATGCACATGTATCTGAAACTGATATGGCAATGTAGGGATGTAGAATGCAATTACCTGGCTTGGAACTTTGCCAGGACATGAAGCCTCATACTCCAACATTTGTAAGTAATGCCCTGGGATTTTTAATGACTGTCTAGGGTCAGAACTGGTGGTTTTACAAACTTGTCATTGAACCTGGGGATTTCTAAACTTGACAGGCGCAATTTAGTAAAAAAAATTCAGCAACTCTTCCCCCCAGCCCCCTCAAAACCCAGATGTTTTCTTTCCAGTGTGTCCACGTTCTGGAAGCAGGCACAAGGGCACAGATGAGCTGACTCAGCAGAAACCTAAGGGCTCGTGCACAGCAGTGAATCAGTCCTCGATTTATGGGCGTGTTCAGCTCACATTTCTCTCCCATTTGTAATCTTAAGGAGTTTAAGCTGCAAATGACATTGCTAGGACACCTTTCCAGATTCCTGAAGTTTCCTCTTATTAAAATCTTGGGATGTGAATCTTGCCTGAATATCTTGTTAGAAAGAGTCAGAATGAAATTTGTCATGGCAAGGGAAGATCTTTGAGTGAAAGTTGAAGTAGTGGTGGCCAAAAAATTAGCTACTTTTAAGATGGAGCTTGATTGCTTGATGAAAGGCATTATATGATGTGGTTGCCTGTGATAGCAGGGGACAATGTGATGACCCAGGCGACTTCCTCCAGACCTCTGTTCCTAAAATAAAGAAAGCCTGTTCTGTATATTTTAAAGTGATCAGGCTATAAAGCACATTTCCAGTGTATGAAAAGGATGCCATATAGAGAGAGGTCAGACAGGCTGCAAACAGAGGTTGCCTTTGTGCTGCCATCAATTTTATCGCTGTACAAAGTGAAGCACACTGATGTTGATGCCATTTGACACGCCACAAATGCCTGAATTTGTGGCTGTGACAAAAGGCAGTATTAATTTGTGTCGCTATTTTGTGGCAGATGTCTGTGTGTTTTCAGTCAGAAGAGCACAGGCAGCCCAGAGCTTACCTGGGAGCACCAGCCTGGGCATCCTCATCTGCAGAAACATCTCCAAGCTGGAATCCCCAGGTGTACGTGCTCTACAGGCAGTGAACCCCAGGTCCCCCACTTGCAGAGGCAAGTCCAGGAATCAGACTCAGGGTGCACCTCTGCAAACAGAGAAATCTGAGGTTCCCCCGTTTTATAGAAGAGTGTCCTGAGTGTTGTTCCATAGGATCAGGCCCCTGCAACTCCTGGGAGCCACAGTGGCCTGGCCCTGCAGGACAACAGGCAACATCAGTTTCACCCAACGAAGCAGACCACTACATCTCTAGGTCACTAGCTTGAATACAGTTCATGGTTAATCAATACTGATCAAAATTTATTACCAGGTCATGTCAGCATAATCAGAATCACTATCAAAGCTGGAACCCATGCTCGTCCATCTTGTATTTATCTACGTGTATATGTGTACAGATTTGTACCAGTCCGTATTAAACTCAATCAGGTATTTACAAAGGTAGATCCTCCTTTGTGTTCTACTGTAATGGTCTAAGCTCTACAGCTAATTACAATAGGGAATTATTTTCCTCTTAATAACACCTGTATAAATCAGGAGTGACTTGACTGAAGTCAGTGGATTTATTCTGTTGTAACCCTGGTAAGAACAAGAGAGTCAGGGCCAGTGCTACAATACCGTTTTGGGACAATAGTATCTTTTCATCAGGTCTTATTACACGGCATGAAATCAAGGGAATGGTTTTTGTTCAATCATCACTGGTTTACAAAGGAAAGCTGAGACTGGGGATGGTGTGGGTTCAAAGAGAGGAAAGAGTCCCACCTCTTCTCTGCACAGCCCTGATCATCGCCAACAGGGGCCCTTATTCACCACATGATGCAGCAACTGAAATTTGTTGCATCTGCTCCCAGGCAGAAGCCAATGGCCACATCTCAGATACATGTGGGCACGTGGCTAGGTATACACAGAAATCCAGAGGAGTTACAGCAGCATGAGTGGTATATCCAAGTCAACTTTCATCTAGCTCTCTCAGGTAAAATGAAACAGTCTAGAATCCAGTACACACTGCTCAAGCGAATCTGGAAGTCTGTATAAGTAGCTCAAACTGAAGTTCATGCTGCTGTGTCTTCACTGCTTTTGTTACCTGAGCTAGCTAGACGAAAGGGTGTTCGGGTAGCCTGCCAATGCTGCAATCACTTTCCAACTGCAACATAAATGAATCAGCTGGGTAGGTACATGCAACCTTTCAATGTGGCAACTCACATTTCCCAAGCTGAATATGGTTCATCCCATCCTGCTTTAGTGTTAATACTATCCTTTCATAAGTTAGATAGGTTACACAAGGCCCCTTTGCTGGCTGCTTTATTGGCGTAAGTTTCCATGAGCTCAAGCTTGCTTCATCAGATGCTGTGTCCTTTCACAGCATCTGATGAAGTGAGCTTGAGCTCACAAAAGCTTATGCACTCTCTTTGATTTAGTTAGTCTACAAGGTGCAAATCTACCCTGTCCTCTACCTGACTTCAAACTAGCATGGCTGACTACTTCTCCCTGCTTTATTGGTACAATAGTTTCAACTGCCCTTTATGTCAAAAGGCTGGTGCTCTGTGGGAACTGCGGGAAGGAGAGTATTCATCTGCAGGTCTGTTCTCCTTGGAGCATGAATAGATAGATCCTTTCTGGTTGGTAAAACAGGGAAAATGAGAAGCAGCAATGAAAAGAAAAGGGAGTGAACACAGGAGAGGGCAGGAGAGGGGACATAGTGGATGGAAGAGACAACGGCAGGAGGGAGAACTTCTAAGAGGTCATCTAGATCCTTCTAGCAGGCCATGATGGGTCTGGTTTTGTTATCCCTGAGGGACAGGTCTAGGCCATGGTGGTGTAATCTATCTGAGTCAGTGAGGACTGAAGACCTCTGTCTCAGGGTGTCCGCATCACTACAGTCCTCCTGACCTTGTCACTGACAGTGACACTGCTACTTAAACCAAGATGCCACCTGCTTCTCTACTGATGAGGCATTTGCAGGTGTTTTGCAGGTGAGATCTTCCAAATGGCTTGGCTTAATTCTTCTGTCACTGACATCAAAAGCAAGTCTCCCATGGGCATCAATGGGAGAAGAGTTAAACCAATGCTTTGAAAAACCCACCCTGCCTTTCGACAGCACCCCCATCAAAGGATGTGAGCACACTTATCAAAATAGCCACCCCCACCTCGCTTGAGGTCCCTTCATATTCCTGCCATAGGAACACCACCAAAGGCAAGAAGACATGCCCAGGGTCACACACTGAGTTAGCAGCCTGAGCCAGGAGTAGAATCAAGGTCTCCTGAACCTTAGCCACAAAAACTGGGGGAAGCCTGGGAACAGTTTCAAACGCAGTTCCCCCTTTGATACACCCTTCCAACTGCTGGAGCTTCAGATTTCCCATCTGCGGGCCCCACTGTCCAGATCTGCCTTGCTGTGCTTCTCTGCTTCATAGCCTCCTGCCTCATTGCAAACCACAGCTGCAACCCTCTCCTTGTCCTCCTTGGAACAGGCACTGCATCCTCCTCTGTGCTGGGAGAACACTTACCACATGCTAGGCATGTCTACACATGCACCTTACTGTGTAGTGAAGTGTCACTGTCTACACATGTACTGCAATTAGGTTGGTATGGACTAATTTAGTGCACCATCAGATAGTCCCATCAGCACCCTCATGCACCAGTCAGCCGTTCCACAGCATGTGGAGCCCCATCAGAGCAGCCCTGGGCTGGCAGGCTGATCTCCTGGGTCCCCTGCCAGCCCAGGACTGCTCCAACCAGGCCCCATGTGCAATGGCAGGGACTAGCTGAGGCAAAGGTGCTTCAGCATGGGGGCTGCTGATGCCTCAGCTAGCCACTCCACAGCACATGAAGCCCTGTTAGAGTAGCCAGCACAAGGCTGCTCCAACAAGACTCCACGTGCTGTGGACTGGCTGGTTGGGGCACAAAGATGTTTCATCTTGGGGACTGCCTGCTGGCTATTCCCGCACTGAAACACCCTTGTGCCCCAGCCAGCCCCTCTGCAGCACATGGAGCCCCACTGGAGCAGCCCGAGGCTGGCACGCTGACCTCTTGGGTCCTCTACCAGCCCAGACTGCTTCCACAGGGCTCCATGTGCTGTGCATGAATAAACTCTGAAACTAATTGCTCCAGAGTTTTTTGCTCCCAGGCGCACATTCAAACAGTGTACCCTGGAGCAAAAAAATCTCCAGAGGAATAAGCTCCAGAGTTTATCTGTATGCATTAATTGCACATGCAGACACGTCCAGTGGGTACAACTGCTCTCTGAAGGAGAGCAGATCACAGTGCCTCTGTCCTGCTGTAATCTCACTCTGGATTATGTAACCCTAGGAAGTCTCAAATTATTATAATTATTATTACAACATTAAATAATACTGTACTGTAGTAAAGGTTAGAAGCCCTGCTCATAGAACAGATCCCCACTGTGTTGGGCCCTGCACAAACACAACACAATGAAAACCCCTGTCCCAATGCACTTATCTAGTTTGTCTGGAAATTGTTCAGCAAGATGTACCATATTAGAGCACTGGTCAAGGCTTGTACCCTGCAAGGAGTTGTTCTGGAATAACTAGTTCACATTAAATTTATACCCTTCCTTATTCCAGAATAACTTTTTTACAGAGTGAAAAATAATGCATCCAGAAGAGGCCGTTTGGCAATGAAAGGGGCAGGACATAGAAAGAAGGATGCATAGAAGGGGTAACAAGGTGGGAAAGGAAAGAAGGAGAGAGAGAGAGAGAAAAAGGAGGAAAAAGAGAGAAAGAAGACTAGCTGGAGAAGCTGAGCTAGAAGGAAGTAAAGGCAGAGAACATTCAATGGGCACTTCCCCATGAGTGGGAACATGTATTTGCTCAGCGACAACTAGCAGCGGCACACATTTGTGCCACTGCTAGTTGTCCCCGGGAATGCCCCCACACACATTCTCTGGTACACAAGGTGAGGGGTAAGGTCTGGCCCCAGCAGCCTTACCTGGGTTCCTGGGGGCCTCCTGGGGATGCAGAGACAATGATCTGGGCATGCAGAGCCTGGCTGACAGCCGGAGCATGGCTCTGGCTGGCCAAGCTCCGGTTTCAGGTGGCACACATGGCTGCAGCCAAGTCATGGACTTCCTGGTATCTAATTTTGTTGCCACACTGCAAACATGCAATGCAGCTAGCAGAATCATGAGCACTGCATGCATTTCACGTCACCTCAAAACAGGTACATGGCCAATGTGGCCATGATCAGAATAAGGAAGCTGTCTCCAGGGAGTTGATTCAGGTGCTGAGAGGGCAGGAAGAGGTGGCTGGATTGCTGACCACTGCAAAGGAAAAGCCAGGCTCACTCAACTTCTTCAGATGAACGTAAGTGAGGAGTGCATCAAGCAAAAAGGGCCTCACATCACCCACGAGTGATCCCTCTGGCTATGCAAAACTTATTTGGCTCCCTTCAGGGAGCCCTGCCCAGCCTTCCTGGCCAAGAAGAGGATGGTTGGGATACAGGCTAGAGGCATATGGGGTAAGCTGTAATGTATGGGGACTAGAACACCCAGCAGGAGAGGGGCAATGGGGTTCAGGGAAAGGTTGGAGCTGGAGCATCTACATCTATGCCTCTGCACCAATCATGGCAGAACTGGGGCTTCTTTAAGCAAACTGAGGGGCACTCCCAGCACCCACAATTCTGTGGGATTCAAATCTTCAACGGAAGTAGTGGCTTACCTATATCCTTTGCCAATTATTTTCCACCATCATTCCTCCATCCCTAGTTCCGCAATGCCTTTTTATTCTTATAAAACCCCCCAAAACTTGCCCTAATCTTCTCTTTAGAAGAACAGAAAGCAAGCAAGCAAGCAGGTAAGCAAGCAAGCCCACCGCCTGGCCTTGCTTTCTGCATTCCCTCCCCCGACAAGAACATTTGCTGGGCACAGTGTGTCATCTGTGCTCATGTCAGAAGGTGCTTAGTTTCAGAGACAGCATTAAGCATCATGTGATACACCCATTCATTCAGTCACCATACAGGGCAGCTTAGCAGGCTGGAAGAATGCCAGGGTTAAAGGGGACACTGTCAAGGTCAGGCAGCCCCAAAATGGACCTACCAGGCTTAGAGCTGTTTGAAAAGTTCAGGCAGCTCTTGGGAGTTCTGAATTATTGCCCCTACCCACTCCCAACCCACCTGCCCCCTCTGCCAAATTCAGCTTCTGCAGCCCAACTGCTTATGGTCACTCCTGCAATGACAAATAAGCCAGACCCTCAGCCCAGCTATTCAGGAGTAACTTCTCTGTACCAAGTGAACTACTGCACGCAGCCCACCCAGCCACAGCCAAACATGCAACAGCAAGTGAGCCAGAGGGATGAGTCCAGAAACTCATGGCCAACACAACACATTCATGACAGCCAGCCCCGAACGTGCAACACAACACAGCAGCACTTAGACACACCCACTTACAGCCTGGGGATCTTAATAACAAGCCAGATCACGTGATCCAACAGGCCTCTAGCCAATAATAAAGCAGTGCCCTCACACACACACACAGACCACCACAAAGAAGATGGAGACAGAGTATTTTTTCTTGCTGCACAAGGCAGGACAGGAGACAATGGACTTAGAGTACTGCAAAGAAGATTTACCATATTTACTCAAATACAGGATGACGCTAAATATAAGATGACCACCGAATAATTAGACTCTATATATGGAAAATGTATACATTTGTTATAATTTTCCAAGTACAGAATCTAATTATGGGAGGTTTGCTTTGAATTTGTCCCCCAGCTACTGCTACAGCACAGAAAATAAATCTGTGGGTTTAGGTGGCCCCCTTACCCTCTTGCCCTGTCAACTTCTTTCCCATGCAGCCCTTTTACCCCCTTGTTACTCTCAGACCCTGCTCTCCCTGAGCACATGGAAGCGAGGGGCAAATTTGAAAGCAATGGCCTTGAAATAAACATATCTCTAGTAATTTGCACGTACAGGCAAATTATTGTGGATACTCATGGACTTAGTTCATTGAGAATTGAAGCATTTTACCTTTTTTGAAGCTGCTGAAAGTTTAGTCCAAAGCCAAAAGGCTTAGTTTGCCATATATTTCACTGGGCTGGGCCCCAGAAGAGTCAACAGTGTGTCAACCCCATAGTGGCTCAGTACTGCTCAGTATGTGTGTGTACTCCAGATACGCCCCCTCCCCACAAAGGATCCATGTGCTAATTAGCTTCTCCCACCATGACTGAAACCGGGTTTTTTTGTCATGAGTCCTGGGATCCTACAAAAATGTATATGCAGATGAGGTGCAGGACAACCTGATCCAACTTCACCTCATGGAAGGTGGCATCACACTAATCATATATGACAAGCTGAGAGAAGGGGTGACAGAGGAATTCTCGGTGACCTGTTTGGGGCTCCATTTGGTGATGTTTGTCAGACATTTAAAGTTGATAAAGAAACAGGAATCATTAGAAATGGAGAAGAAAGACACAACTCAGCTGTGGGAGTGAAGAGGAAGTCAAAATGTATTCAATGCAGTGGCTCACTATGACTTGGAAAAGAGTTGGGGCTAAGGAGGACTGTGTGCCTGTGCCAGGGCCTGCTCTGTTATTTGGAATAAGTTGCTTCCTCTTTCTCTGCTTCACTAATCTGTTAAAAGGGGCTATAGAAATATATATATTTTTTTAAATCTGTAAAAAGGCAATAAAAATGCCTACCTCGTTTGTAAAAAGCCTTGAGATCTGTGGATAAGAAGAGCTACGTATTACTATTTCTACCTTCTATGATTTCTTCTTCAAGGGCCATTTGTTAAAAAAACCACTCATGACACAAGGTACACGTATGGCTGTAAAGAACATGTCATGCAATGCAAGAATGATACAAACCACAGTGTTCAAGCTATGTCCCAAGCTTTCCTCTACCAACATACTCTTTGTCCCACCTTCCCAGGGGAAAAAAACAAAACAACTTATTTTGCACTGAGAAGCATTGGTAACAAATAGAATTTGCCTGGAGTTTATCACTGACATCTCCAAATAGTCACCATTCCACAAAACATTCTTTGACGACAATATTTCTCTATGGAATATTGTCTGGATGGTTTGAATCTCATAGTAATATTTATTGTCTTGACTATAATCTCTGCCCCTTATAGTGTTTTGCAAAGACAGACAAATACTATATGAGAAAGAAGAAACATGGAGCAGGGAAATGACTTGGTCCTACAGTGTCAGAGCTGGGACTAGACCCTGGAATCTTGATGCCACTCCTGGGCCCATTTCCATGGGGCCACACAATGTACCAGAACTTACAAACCAAAAACACAACTTTAAACCCCTACATTTGTCCCATCCCCCAACCCTTTACAATGTTCCAGCTTTGGTTTTCTTTATAGCAACAGAACCCTGAGAATGTAGCTCCTTCTTTCTCTCTAAGGGGGCAAAGAAAATAAAAGGTTCGTGTACTTGCTAATGCCTCTCGCCCAGGCAAAAGAGGTTCATGCTTTTAGATCTAAAGGCCCTGGGTTCCATACTCCCAGACAAGACCTAGCCAGTGGCGTCATTACAGGATAATGTTACTGTAATACTAACCAGTTCCAAGAAAGCCCTTAAAAGAGCCCAGGCTCTGCTAACATCTCTCATTCCAAAAAGCCCCAGCACCTTAAGATACAGCCATCATAAAATGACAGGCAAAGATCTTTCTGATTGTTGAAATCATTTATCGTGGGAGGGGAAAGAATATACAGTTCCTTGTATTAATGTAAAGACAACAGATTGTGATTTCCAATCTCCCTGTATTATTTCACTGTCCAGTGCCCAGCATTGCTGGAAAGTAATCAGTTCCTTCAGATGTAAAAACTCTTGTCTTTAAAAATAACTTCTGCTTTCCTTTAATTTTAAATAAATCACTCTCCTCCTGTAACAGCCACTGTTCGCTCAGCCGTGCACTTAGAGCTACTACTGTAAAACATCCAGAAAAAAACCCTTGATGCTGAAGTGCTCCCAGGCTCATAAGACAAAGGCAGAAAATAAAAGTTCCGCTTTTTAAATTCTTTCAGAAAAACTCTGTTTCCCATTGTGCATTGATTAGCAGTCTCTCGGTGCCACTGCATTGTCTGATACTTAACAGGCAGAGGTGGAGCGAGCAGAACGCAAAAGGAAAACAGATGTCTTTTCAATCTCAAAGACGAGGAACTGCAAGTCCATAATTGTGTACACTGCGGGATTTCTGTCCGTCCATCACCTCAGAAAGCGCTGCAACCGGCCACACAGTTTATCTATCCATCTATCTGTCTGTTTATCGGGGCATCTGTAATGTGCTCAGCCGTGTGGTCAGATGCAATAATTAAAAGAATCATTGTTGTCCAAACACAGAGCAGTTTTTCATTCGTGTGTCGCCAGCAGTGTTCCATACAGGGGGAATGATTTCTTATTTAAGAAAACTGTGCGGTCCATACTTCTTTTAGCTTCTTCATTTGGGGACAGACTTGTACGAAGGTTATAGGTAGTTTCACAGCCATGGGTCTTTTACCCAGAAGCCCCTTTGCCTAGTACACCTGGCCTCCATCATCTGTAAAGACCCCTTGCAGACTGTGAGTGTGTCTGTTGGTAGCATAAGAATGGTCCCTGTGTTAACAAAGTCCTAGTTTACTGAAGGCTTTGTACTGAGAGATTGGGATCTTAGGATGAACCTAAAAATTGTAAAGAGACCTGAAGCCCCACCAGGATGCTCTCTTACCAACCCGTGGCTGTCAGAAGAGAAGCTGTAGCACATGGAACTAGCCCAAGCTAACTAAAGAATACACTCCAGCAAGAATGGGATTCACCAATTAAGGAATAAAAAGGCAACAATTTTTGTGAAGGGACATACACAAGGGTCCAATAACACATACCTAGCACACTGCAAAGCTAATGGATATGGTGGAACGTTCAGCTTGTAACCTAAAATTGATATGCACTTCTCAGAGGCCCCTATACTACAGAAACACTGATGGATAGAGAAAGCAGTCACTGTCTCAAAAGAGTGATATGCACCTACAATAAAGGCTGTAGTCAAATCCATTTGACCTCTATGCCCTGATACACAAAACAATGAGCAGGCCCCTTCTCTAAGGCGCTCAAGGATCAAACTCAGCTCTCAGATATGTGTGTTCAACTGCCACTGTCTTGAATGGAAGTTGCACTTTCCTGCCCCAGGGAAGAATCTGGCTCTTAGTGATGAAGTTTCAAAGCAGCCTCTGTTAACAGCACAGCATCTCATGGCTCAGTTCCCAATCTTCCGACTTCTATGGCATAATCAAAGCCAGAATTGCAATGCTGCTACTCCACTTCCCTTCCCAGGTGATGCAGGTCAAGTAAAAATTAGCTATGATTACTAATTACAAATCCTGGCCTAACTGCTGAGAGGCTCTGACAAAGGCAGTAAGTGAAATGCATGAACCCCATGCTGCCAAATTCACTGGAACCCCTCTAGACACATTCAAATAAAGACCAAAATCTGAATGTGGAGATCTCAGGGAACTGTCTTACTCTTTGACAGCCATTAAGTTAACTGGATTGCAACTGAGCACACAGGAACCCAGGAAGGAAAAGAGATCAACTGCTTTCTGTCAGGTCCTCTTCTCACCATAGTTGGTTCCATCCTCCTCCAAACGCATTTTGGAAGCCAGATGGACCCAAAGAAGAATAGAACAGGGCATTCTTACAGTTCTCTTGCTAAATGCCCCTTCACACTTATAATACAGTGAGAACCTCAGATGATACATCGCACCTTTCTCTTTCCAATGAACATCCAATGAACATCCACCACTGCCAATTATACAGAAGCCTTCCAGAGCTGAAAAGACAGGAATGGTAACACCATGCCCATTCAAAACCAGCAACAAATAAGCTCTGATGATCTCTCTCTAATAGATACCTTTTCTGTGAAGACCCAGGATCTCTCTCTCTATGCTCCCATAAAAGAGGCAGATGATCTTTTAATGCAAATAACCCTGTATAAACATTTGTACTTTGAAACAGATCTAGGAGCAAAATCCTATTTGACTGTATTTGTCCAAAAGGACCTCATCCAGCTATATTAGTGCCATTTTTGGCACTATTCGTGACCCTACTCCATGTGCACAGTGGATGTGCAAGTGTTTACAGCTGAGCATGGATGGTAGATTGCACTCTGGCTGGGCAGGTTCATGGCTCCATAAGTGTATACATGTGTGTAAGTCCTGAAATTGTGGCCCAAGAAAAACGAGGAGGAGGAGAGTGCTCCTATGCTTCAGGCTAATAATTGAGTGGTTAAGGTGAACCACAAAATCCAGGTTCTAGTCCTCCCCTCACCTAGACAGGATTTGAACTGGTATCATTCTGTATCTGCCAAGGTATTGCCCTAATGGCCGGGCTGCAGATTAGGCATTAACCAGCATGCTCTCCAGCCTTCCCCTTGAAGATGAACTGATGCATCTTGCACTTCATATTAATTGGATAAAATGCATGGAGACCCCATAAAGAAGTTCCCCATTGGGAGCAAGGGTGCAGGTTAGCCCCCTTCTTTTCCTTTCAGAACAGCAACTCACTGAACCATAAAACCCTCCAGCTTGTTCTTTTTCTCTAGACCTCACATATCTCCCCCACTGCTGGCTGCCCAGGGGGCCAGCTCAAAACAAAGAACTGGTAGGGACCTGAATAATGTTCAACCTGTGACCTGGCAGCTAACACGCTATGCTGGGAAGTCAGAAACAATGTAAATGTGAACCACCTCTGGTTAGCGGGACTTAACACCTGGGTCTCACACCTACCAGGCAAGTATCCTAACTATTGGTTTAAAATATGGTAGGACCATCCTCCTCCTCCTTCTCTAGTGTCTTATACCCGCTAGTCATGGGTTTTTGCCTCACTACCATTCCATAACACACACTCAAAGGCACATGCATATGGAGGCCTGTACCTGCCCAACTAGGGCTCAGTCAACTATGTATACTCAATAGGCATGCAGACGATTACACAAATGGAATAGGATGACAAATTTTAAGTACCAAAACCAGCAGTTACACTTACACAGCCAGGTAACTGCAATCTGGGTACATCAAATGAAATAGGATTCTACTCCTAGTGCCCACTTAGTCCACTTAGTAACATTAAAGACAGGCCAAGTGGAGGGATGCTTCATTTAGGTCTGCAGTATACATGAGTGAATAAAAATCCTGAGACAAATGTTGAATGCTATCTTATTATACTTCCAGAGAGCAAACTGCATCCCAAAGTCTTTAAGGTAGGGGCTGTCAGCACTTATAAACACTAATATTTGTGCTGTATATAGCACTGAACACACTATTGCTTGTTGGCAAATCATCATCACTGTTAGCTGCAACAGCATTTCAACCCAACTGAAACACTGTTCTCTCCTGTAGGCCATCACCTGGAGCTCCTCACATTCAACATGCCAGTGATAAACAGCTGTCAATAGTCCTGTCTGGCCCAGGAGAAGAGATTGTTTTACAGATGCAGCAACAATATCATAAGCTACAATGATGTTTTGCCAGGTAACTTCATTGCAGCCCCTGGGTTTTATTATTTCTCTTTACTTAATAACATAACATTTCCATCACTTGGAAACTTGGGCAAAAAAGTCAGATGTTGAAACAGAATAGCTCCCGGGTTCTGCTTGGGCTAGCTGGAAAAAGATGAAATCTTGTCCTACACCAAGGCCTGGAAAACTATCAGACAAAGGGAGTTTGTATTACAGGGAGGACCCCATCTCTGAGATGGTCTGTCTCCATTCCTCTGGAGTGCTCTTTGAAGGCCTGCAAGCCCCAGCAGCTCTGCTAAACTCAGCTGCGATAGCCTGTTCCAGGACACAGGTAGTTTCGAAGGAGGCCAGCTCCCTAAGTAGAAAGGTTTGAGCAATTAAATTCAGCAGCTTGACTTGTACCTGGCAGCAGATGGGAAGCCATCATGGGGCATGGAAAACAGGAGTCACTTGCTCCCACAGACCTCCTCCACTAAGCGGATAACCATGCTTTGACTACAGCTTCCAAGCAGGCTTCAAAACTAGCCCTGACTAAAAAGCATGTGACAGCCTATCCAGGAAGTGACAAAGATATGGGCAACTGCCTCGCAAAGGACTACCTACACAGTCTGCATGCTGCTGACTGTGGGAGACATGCTGCCCTCTAGCGACAGGTAACAGAGAAAAAAGGGCCTACTATTAGTATTAGCCAGGGGAGACCTTTGTTAGGCCAAGTGGCTGATGCCTATGCTTCTGGATCTAAATGTCCAGGTTTTTAATCCCAGCTCCTCAGCAGCAGAGAGCTTTATCTAGTAACAATATCTGCTGTCAATGACCTGTAGATTGACTGTATCATCACTGCTGCTGCACTGGGGTTCCAAGAGCCACAAATATATATGCTATTGTTTGTGCTTTTCAACCCAGAAACTTATTGGTACCAAACACCAAGAAGAAGTGTTACAGGAGATATTTTCCATCTAAACATTAGATAAAACCATGCAAGCCCCACAGAAGTCTATGGCAGAAGTCCCACTGACTTCCGGTTACCATGAACAGGCACAATCTGAGCCTATGTTACATGCTCAGAGACTGCTAACCTTCTCGGCAAAAGGCGACCATACTCTATCACCTATCACACTCCTGCTCTATTCCTCTACAGCAGTGATGCTCAACTAGGGTGCAATGGCACCCCAGGGTGCCTTAAGATTCTTGC
>NW_005841844.1:1617114-1670305 GCF_000455745.1 Alligator sinensis
TAGGTTTGAAAGCATGATTCATAAGATAAAACCAGAGATTTCAAAGAGAAATCCAGAGCTGTGGTCTTTCTGAGTTTTTTGCAACAAAAAAAACTGCTCTATTATTTTTCCATAGTCAAAAAAAGAATGAAAACTAAGAACTGGCATTTTCCAACGGGTGTCACAAGTCTAAAAAGGTTGGGAACCACTGCTCTACAGAGGCAGTGTCTACATGAGATGCTGACTACACAGTAGCCTGAGACTACTGTGCACCAGCGTTGCATGACAGAAAGCATGATGCAATGCTACTGCATAGTAGTCTTGGGCTACTGCGCAATCAGCGTCACAAAAAAAAACATTCGACGATGCTACTGTACAGTACACGATTTAGTACTGTGCAGTCAGCGTCTCATGTAGACATGGTCAGAGAAGACCACTTTGGTCTCATCTGCATGGCACTTGTACAGCCTATTTCCAGCTAGGCACCAGGAGAGTAAGGAGCCTGTGGCATTTTGTCTCAGGAGAAACAGACTCAGCTCTGACCACCTTCTACTCAGCAATAGCCAGTGGGCCCCAAGCACCTCCTGATACATGACACAGCTACATGCAACTTAACTTATCTTCAGACCTATCACCAATTGCCATTACCAGTGGGACACATGAGTTGGTTATTTATTTTATGGGTGGTAAATAAGGAGACTTTCAAATGTCAGACTACCAGGAGTTTGTCTGAAATCCACTTATCTCTGCAGCCACTTAGAATATCCAGGCCCAGAATGGTTATGGAGATAACGCAATTTGAAATGTCCATCAGAATATTTAAAGACTTCATTTGCCCTATGGACAGCTGAAGACAGCTGCTCTCTCCCTCTCCCCTCATAGAAGCTGTCCAGCAGCAAAGAAGTTGGTTAAAGCCCATATCCCAAACCTTCAGCACCAGTCAAGAGGTTGCCCACCACCTGTGGGCAACCTGTGATCCTGCAGATAATGGCACTTTAGTAGTCGCTCATTTCTTGATATGTGGCTCATCTACCCTCCTCCGTCCTCCCTTGCCAAGCAACTGCTACACTTGCTGCCCAAATCCTGCAATGACTGTAACTAAAACCTACCAGATTCAAATTCAGGAAGGCAACGGATTTTTTACCCTTCCCTCAACATCGGATTGAGCAGATCTGTTTGCAAGGGTTAGTCTCACAGCCAAGAGACAGCAGCAGAATATCTCTGTACTATGACATGGTTCTCAGTAGGTGACATTTTCATTCTCTCCCACCTTTGCTGGCTGGCACTTTCCCCTATTCAGATATTTGGCAAAAATATATTTTTTGGTGGACAGCAACAGACTGACAGCCCTGAAGATGACCAGAGGGGACCCTTCTTAACAGTAAGAGAGCAGTTAAGGTTCTCTGGCCTATTCAGTCCTCAGTCTACCTGCACACCCTGCAAATAAAGCTGCTAAACAGCACCGGACTGTGCTATGAAGGAGGTCAGACTGAAAGATCTACTCATTTCTTCTGGACATAAATTGTAAGATTCTGTAAGTCTCTGATGGACATTTAGCAACATGAATGTGTGTCCACTAGGACTGAGACTTATCACAAGTTGCCATAGGATTCCATGCTATGGAATATGTACCCCAGACACGTAACAGGTAGTCCCTGTCCATAACATATGACTAAGTCCAGCTTCATGTAGATTAGTCCATTCCCAACACTCAGAGGAAAATTATCAGTACCTCTTTGGCAAAGATGGAGATGAATCCCATAGACTGGAGGAAACCCAGCAGAGAACTGAAGGAGCTGCATGCAGAACCTCCAGCTTTCCTGGAAGCCAGAAGTATTGCAGAAACCAGGAGGGTGAGATCCTCCAAAGTGTTACATGTGGCAGCTTAGAGGCTTAAGTGGGTATGAAAATTTCACCAGGGAGCATAAAAAGGACTGCAAACTGTTACCCAAAGTCACTGGAAGTATTTCAGATTTACTGTGATCCATGCAAGAATTTGCTTGGGGAAGGCACATTGTCTTTACAAGAAAGCAGCTGCCAGGTAAGACCAATGAGCATTATGTTACAGACCTATGTATAAGAGCTAAGGCATGTGACTTAGAGCAGTTAACAGATGGGCTAATTAAAGCATGAATTATTTGAGGTATAACTGATAACCAGGTCAAAGCAGATTGATTGGCACAAGAAAAGCTTTTAGCAGTTAATAAAATTGTCACAGCCCCATTTGGATGGAAATATTTTGAGATTAACAAAGAGCACACCATTTCTGTCAATCCAAGATCCTAAAGGTGGGGGAACAGGAAAGATTACTAGTGTACTAGTACTCAATTTTCTGTGAGATTATGCTGTTGCACAACACATTAAGTAGCAATGTAATAACCCACTGTAAATCAGTTTGCTCATGACAAGATTCCAGTTGAGCTAGCAATAGATAGTGGCCAACAATTCACAAGTGGCTCATTTCTCATTTCTCAAGTTCTCTGACATATTAGTTCGAGTACCTTGTGCCAAACCCTTACTATTCACCTTCAAATGGGCTAGCAAAAATGTCACTGAAATGAAAAAAAGCTTGAGAAAAGTCCTACATGATTCAAAGGATTCATGTTTAATATTATTAGTGCAAAGCATATCACAACAAATTTTACAATGCTTGGTTAGATCACCATTTCAGAGAAAAAACCTTATCTAACAAACAACTTGAGTCAAAGACAATAAACCTATAAGCTTATAGGTTATATAAACCTATAAGCAGCCTATAAGTACATAAGGGATGTGCATCAGGATCTGGGGGAACACCTGTTTACCAGAGTACCCCAGGGGATGACAAGGTCCAACGGTCACAAACTGCTCCAAGACCATTTTAGGCTGGACATAAAGAAAAAATTCTTTACTGTCCAAGCCCTCAAGACCTGGAAGAAACTCCCCCCAGAGGTGGTGCTTGCACTCTGGACACTTTCAAGAAACATTTAGACGTTTATCTTGCTGGGATCCTTTGACCCCAGCTGACTTCCTGCCCCTGGGGTAGGGGGGCTGGACCCGATGATCTTATGAGGTCCCTTCCAGCCCTAATGTCTATGAAATCTATGAAACTCTGAAACAGTTTTAACTATATAGTGAGAAACTAAAACAGAAGAAATACCAAGAATGCCAAACACTTACCCCTACTGCATGTGGGAAAGAATGTAAAAATTCCAAGCAGAAAGGGATTGGCAAGATGCCATGGTAACAGCTGTACCATTCACGCCAAAGTTATATGACATAACAATCCCTTAGGGTCAGATTGGCAAGAAGTACAGCAGGCATCTAAGCAAAACTAAGGAGGGCAATGGCTGTTGGTTTTTTTGGGGACCCTGATATAGTTCATATGTTGGCAGAATGAGCAGCTGCCTACCCAGACAATACCTGCGGTGTCTGAGCAGTGGTGAAGGGGTCTCAAGTACAGCTCCGAAGTCAGGCATTTGAGCCTGGTTTGATGCTCCCAGTCAATCCAGCTACAAACAGAATGCAAACGGATGGGTTGTTTTGGGCTGGGGAATCAAATTGCTACATCATTCCCCTGTGCTGCTGGTCACAGGAATTGACATGCCTTAGCCACACTGGCCCAGTGTGCTGTTAGGCTCAGGTAGCTCTTTGATTTTGATTTAATCGATGGCAATGAAGACCTACCAAGAACAGTCATCACAAACACCACATGACAGATCTTTGTACTCAGTGCAGAGCAGTCCACTGCAGAAGCAACTGCTTCGACAGCACAAAGAGGTAGTGCAATCAGAAGCCTACAGTGTTCAGAAATGGTCGCTATTGACAGATATTTAACAGGACAAAGAGTGACTGTCTTCTCTCAGGAGGATTCAAGTCATCCCCATCCTAGCAGTGACCATTAGTGTGGTTTATCATTTATTTGAATGAGATTGTGGTTATTATTTTTGCTTGGCACTAGATTTCAGTTACACCTAGTTTTTTTAGAGAGAGAGAGAAAGGCTGATTTAACAGTAACTGCTGAGAATCTCTGGACATCAACCTCTGCCATGGGGTTGATGGCAGAGGTTGATGTCCAGAGTCCAGGGTCAGGCTTATGACCTGACCACCTGTCATGTGGTCAGGTCATAAGCCTGACCCTGACCACATGACAGAGGCTGGGAAATAAAGATTAGTTTCTTGTTAGCTCTACTATGTATCATACCTTCACTATGAGACCCTGAACTTGCTGTGTTTGGACCAAAGAGCCTTCAATTGGTAACAACTTTCTGTATCCCACTGCCAACTCTCTAAGTCACCCAGCCCCATGGGATAACAATTCCAATGTCTGAATGACAAAGAGAAGGCAGCCAGAAATCCAGGTTAGCAGAGGTCATCTCAGTAATGATAAGCGTGTTTCGTCCTCACATGACAAAGGGAAGCCTGAGTGTGGTGAAGGCATAGGCTGGGTGCCATTCCCTGCTCCTCTCCCAGCAGATCCAAGTTGAAGGGCTGGCTAGGTCCTTTGTCTCCAGACTAACAAACAGGCTAGAAGTATGTGGCCCAGAAACAGCATCTCACGTGGCTCTGTGGTGAACTCTGACCGCACCAGGAATGATCCGCATTGCCTCTGTGCCACATCAGGAATGTCTCTGGGAAGCAGGCCCTGCCCGCTCGTTCTCACTCCATATGAGCCAGATCCTGAAAATAAGGCACTGTAGCCACTGCAGAGGGTCTTGAGCCCATGCCCAGCACCACTCTGTCCTGTGAGTGCTTGCTGCCATGCACTCAGGGCTGCTCTAAGGCAGCCACATTGCCTCACTTCCAGATGTAGCATGTGCAGAGCAGAAACAGGGGGACAGGAGTCTGCTTTACAGGGGCACACCAGAGTACAACGCAGAGGGGGTAGAGACAAGCTCTGAAGGGCTCTGCCTGGGGCCTTACCCTGTCTTCAACAGTCAGGTATAATAAGGCTTTGGGATGCAGGGGAGGGAGATACAAGGACCCTGAGGACACCCACAGGGTTTTTCAAGGACTCACCAAGATGAGGTACAAGAAAAATTACAGCCAGGCATCTGGGATTAACCTTGGAGCGTTCCGTTGTCTAAACAAACCCCAGATGTACAATTTGGAGACCCCCAATGTTCGCCACAAACACTGCAATCTGCTCTTCTGTGCAGCGATAGTCGGCAAGCCCAGGGCACATTCTACTGGCAGAACGCTAAGACAATGAACCTCTCCTTCCATGGTCAGCGGGCTTTCAGCCCTACCGCACTGCATCCTGCGAGACAGAAAGGGCTTGCTACACAAAACTGTTCTCTCGAGCCTTCCCTGCGCTCAGTGCCACTTGTCATTCGAGCAACCCCGTGGCCTTTAGTTGCCAAGGTTCCAGAGCTGTTCCGGAATCGGAGTTAGCTCAGCTTCTGCCCTGGAGCAAGGAATCTGAAACGCTGCCACTGGAAACGAAACAGAGCATCCATCATTTTTCTTGCCAGGAATATATCCAGCCCAAAAAGAAATACTGCCTGCTAAACAGTGCAAAACAAAAGCCCTCAATTTCATCAGCAATGCAGAGCCAGCTCCTCGCCTATCGGTCATTTCCACGAAGGTCCTGATTGTCTGCATTTCGAGACGGAATTAAAAATCACCAATGAAACCTACACAAAAAGAGCAGCTAAGTTTGGTCGCAGGCTGCAGGGAATGAAGCTCTCTGGGGGACGTGCTCAGCTCCGAGTCGTGATAGCTGCAGGGCACCCAGCAGAATGCCACGCCACACCCAGGATGCATCAAAAAAATCAAAGGATGGGAAAAGGACGCAGGTGGCAGAGCTGGGATTTGAGGGAATGAGAGCTTGCTTGCCTTACCCCCTGCAAAAATAAAATCCAGCTGTTCTCATCTGTGAGTCAGCTTCGAGAACAGCCTTTGGGAAATCATTAGTGTCCAGCTATCAGCCAGAGCAGCATCCTTCACCCCCAGTGAAATGGTCTTTCTTAACTGCAACCACAGGGAAGTGGGGAGGTTCCTTCACATGCATCCCCAGCCCTCAACACAGGCAAGCCAACCTAAATATTAATAAGAGACTCTCCATCCAAGGGAAGGATGAGTTTATGCAGAGTCTTCACATCATAGTAACGCCTGTCTTAAACACCCAGTTCCCAAGGGACTCACACTGGGTGCATCTACACGAGCTATTAATGCAGCTCAAACTCCAGCACAGTTCACACCGGCATCAGCTGCTCCCAGGCGCAGCCTCTTCACATTCACCTAGGACCACAGCAGTTTGAGATGGGGCAGAGCAGCCCTGGGCTGGCCCCAGGCTCTGGGTGGCAGCATTAAGTAGTGGAGGAGCTGGCTGGGCACAAGAGTGCCAAAACTGCAAAGCCATGTAGCTGCCACCCTGCCAAGCCTACTGCCAACCTAGGGCTGCTCCACCCTGGCTCAAACTGCTGCAGTCCCTGTTATCAGCCACACATGAATTTCTGCACACTAAACAACTCCACTGTAAAATGGCAGTTTACTGCACCCTAATACGGGTGCATGTGTAGACAGTGATGTTTTACTGCTGAGCTAATTAGGCAACTCTACAGTAAAGCACACATGTAGAGCACACATGTGGATGCACCCACTGAGTCAGTCTGAAGCTAAGCTGGAACAAATGCAACTCTGAAATAACATGGATCAAATTCTGATGCCCCAGGTCCATCTTCACTTATGCAGAACTTTCATTTGAAGTCAATCACCATATGCTGCAAGGCCTTCTTCAGTCTTCTGTGTTCTTGGGTGCTCATCTGACCATCACCCCCTGGCATCAGAAAAGGTCTCATTGGAGTCAACAGCAATTTTATGGTATACAAAAAAACTAAGTTCCTGATTCCAGAAGGTACTTAACCATGAGCGTAACCTGAAGTCCCCGATTACTGTTGTTGCCAACAGTGTTTACCACCATACTTTTAGGCATGCGCTTAAGTATCAATTAGGACCTGAGTAAGGAACTCAAGATTTAAGCATATGCTACAGTAGAAAAGCAGAGGGTGAGCCTGGTTCTTCTGCTGACCCAACACCTTCCAAGGAAGTGCCCTGGGACCCTCTCATCCAAACCCCAATACCTGGAAACACAAGGCTCCCTGGAACACTGGTCCCAAAGCAAATGGAAATTACTGCAGTAAAAAAAGGATGAAAATGCCACTAGGGATAAATGGGAAAATATTTGCTGTGTGCGCCTTGCTAGGACATCTAGGTGAGAATGGATCTTTGCAACTTGCAGCACTGTTTCAAAGTGAGAATTCCCTACTAGTTTATTTCTAAATGTATAAAATGAGCCCAAATCTGTTTCTCTATGCTAGTACACAATATGTTATTTAAACAATACAACCTACTGTCTGAGGTCACTTAAACAAATCTTCTCCTTCAGACTCAACTCTCAAAGCCTTCTACTGTTCTCCACTTCAGAAAGCCACAAAGCTTGTCCTCTTGAGCTACTGTCCTGATCCTAACTCTGTCAGGTGACCTCTGTACTGTGTTTTGCACACTGACTCACTGAAATAATTTTTATTTGCTTTGGAGTCCCAGGGAATCTCGTATTGCTAGTTTTTTTCCCAGTTCTGCTAGGAAATGTGGTGCAAGTCACTTTGCCTCTTAATACCACACAGTCCTCCCAATATTTGTCCATTTGGACTACCGCTCTTTGGAAACATGAACTACCCATCACCTGCCCAGTCCCTCACCTGACTTGGAATTCTTAGTGTTATTTTAACATAAACAGAAGTAACTTTTCTGCCCACATTTTATAAGGTCTTCATCACCTGATACTTGATGAAGACAACAGATCCAGCAGATCCTTGTCCTCAGGAAGAAGTCTGAGCACGAAGGCAGATGTTACACCACATCCCAAAAGTCAACAAATCTAGGCTCTGTGAAAGTGACAGAAAACATGAGGAATCCACCATAAGACATCCCATCCCCAGACACTCACATCTAGGAAATAACAACAGCTGTATGGACTGGCACACACAGGGAGATGGGGGATGTCACAAGTGTGACATCAGATTCAACAGGAACCTATTGTGATGCCATGAATAGGAAATTCTGCCTTCAGCTACAGATGAGCAGAGGTGCTGATCTGCCTTTACTTAGCTTGTATAACTGCAGCTGTAATTTAAATCTGTGCTGAACTCCATCCACTTGGGACCAAGTCCTGCTCTCAGATAGGCAGGGGCAACTCTCTCCGGAGTGACCAGCAGTTCTGTCCCCCAGGGTTGAGAGTGTTCCCAAGCCCATATGCCAGATCTCACTGCACTGAAAATTTCCATCAGCTCTTCTAGTTCTTGACACTTGCTTACTGAACAGGAAACCACTTCCCAAGAACAATACCAAAGTACTGTATGTATTTTCCCTCCACCAACCAATAGCTATCAAGATTAATAGGCAAGAAGGACATCAGTCCCAGGCAAAATAATGGAAAAGGTCACATGAGAATCAACTACTAAAAAATTAAAGGAAAGCAATATAATTAATGCACGTTCATACCATTTTATGGAAAATAAGTTATGTCAAACCTGATTTTGTTCTTTGACAAGCTTACAAGTTTAGTTGATAAAGGTAAGTGTATAGATACAACATACTTAGATTTCTGTATGGTGTTTGTCTTACTGTGACATGACAGTCTGATTAAAAAATCAGGAGTATGTAATAGCAATAAAGCACATGTTAAGTGAATTAAGAACTGGCTAACTGGCAGGTCTTAGACAGTAGTCATCAACGGGTACTGTCATCATATGAGATAGACTCTAGTGGGGTCCTCAGGAAACACTGTTAGGCCTCATTCTTCAGTATTTTTGCAAATGATATGAAAGTGAGTTTAACGTTTCCAGATGACACAAAGAGTGTGTCTTTGGAGTGGCAGGTAATGGTGAGGACAGTAATGACTTACTAAGTTATGATCATTCAAACAAAATGTGTTTGAATACTGTCAAAGGTAAAATAGTATTTCTAGGCTTAAGGAATGTATCCCAAACCTACAGAATGAAGGACTCTGTCCTAGGAAGCAGTGAATCTGAAAAGGATTTGATGGGGTTCATATTGGACCAGCCACTCAACATTTTGGGTTCCCAAAGCAATCCTGTCACAAAACAGGATGATGCAATCCTTGGACACATAAATAGGGAGCAAGAAGTTGGGGGGAGGGAGGTGATTTTATCTTTCTGTACAGCACTGGCTGAGTTGGAATACTGCATCCAGTTCTGATGTCCACGTTTGAAAGAAGGATATTGAATAATTGGAAGAAATTGGCAGAAAAGAGCCACAAAAATCATTCCAGATCTGGAGAAAACGGCTTACAGGGATAGATGTAAGAAGCTCAATGCGTTTAGATTGTCAGAAAAAGACTGGGAGAATTGATTACAGTATGTAAGTAACTTTACAAAGAAACAGTAACAGTTGCCATGTGGCTTTTTATCTAATAAAGGCAGAACACAAACCAATGGTTGGAAACTGAAGCCAGGCAAATACAAATATGAAATCAACCCATTTTTTAAAAATGCAAGTAAAGAACCACTGGAAACAAAATCCAAAGGAAATGGTGTGTCTCCCATCTCTTGATGGGGGAGACACCACCAGTGCTGGACACCTTCCTAGAAGGTATGTATTCGCCAAAACACGAAAGTTCATTTTAATCAAACACCAGTGACTGGGCTCCGTGTAGGGGTAACTGGGTGAAATTCAATGGTCTGTGACACAGCCACGGTTAGATTATCTAGTAAATAACCTAGCCTTAAACACTATGAATCCAAGAACTGTTTCTCAAGGTAGGTATATGTACTTCTGTCTTTATCATTGCTTACCCAATTTCCAAACAAAAAGAGGACTACAAGTGGGTATGCATGCAGACTGAATGACACCGCAGCATGAAAAAGCATTTTCTGTGCTTCACAAGAAGAGTCAAGTCTTGCACACTGGCTTTCTGTTTCCAGATTTATGAATACCCCACCTCACCATCTGCACAGTCAGGTTATTTGGCTAATTCATATGGGATGATGCAAAGCTTTAGAAGCAATTTTCACTTTCCTTGAAGAAGATACAGGGGAATGATTCTGCACTGGCCCCCAGGAAAAAGATTAGGTGAGCACACAGTGAGATATGGTAGCACAAAACCCAACCATAAGCAAGCTAATGCTGTTTGGGTCTGCATACACATCATTACCATGGAGCAAGGAGGGGAGAGGGAATACTCCAGCCCAGTATGACTCATCAGGGATACTTTATTTTGTCCTGGGCAATTCAGTACCAGGAAGATACAGATAAGTTGGAGGAAATTCAGAAAAAAGCATCAGAAGTAACAGGGGCCATAAGGGATTGATTTATGAGGGAAGATTAAAAGAGCTAAATATATAGTTAGCATGGCTGATAACACAGGGAGGCCATGATAAATCGCAAGCCCTATGAAACACTTCGAAGTTCATCTCCAGATGGGTCCTCCCAACCTAAGATGCTGACACACGTCTCTACACCTATCCTGGCCTCCAAGAGCAGCAAGCCCCCACCACTGACTACATGTAGGATCCTCCTAATGGAGAGAGGAGGAAGAGAAATAGGCAAGGGCACCCTCTGGAAAGGTTAGGCTGAACAACCACTACCTCAGGCTGGATGGACAGAGCACAGGCTCAAGTGAAGCAGTAGGCCCATGCAGCCAGGGGGTTGGAGTCAGGCAGAAAGCCATGTGCCACAGAAAACTCCCTAAATGAAGCTGGAGCATGTACTCCAGGGTTAGAGCTTGGGGGCTAGTTTATAAATGCAGTGTGTGGTTAATCAAGCTAGCACCATTCTGCACTTGAGAGCTACCCTGGTATTAGAGGACAAGCAGACTTCCTCCCCAAGAGACTACGGCTGTCTTGTTTCCATGGATTGAGAGATAGAGAAAAAAGACACAGGGAAAAGAGGTATCTCCAAGTAAGTCCTTCCTAACATGCTGGTGATAATGGCTTCAGTCTACTATAGGGGTGCCCCTCCTTTCTGTAAGATCCATCTCAGGGCAGCAACAGAGCCCAGGAAGAGAAGCCCCATTACCCATAATGAGCCATCCAGGTACTGGAGACACAAAAGTCTCCTGGGCTACTGAAAAGGATGCAGGGACCATGCTGCAAAGGCTAAAGTTCAGGGCTCGGGAACAGCATTTTACTGAGGGACCTGGCTTGGAAAAGTAGTCTGGAATCCACTGCATCAGGGCCAGTCCCTCCCCCAGACAGGGCCCTTCCTGAAAACACCAGATCTGGGCAGGGAATGGGCAAACCTCTTTGAAATCCTGCCTTCTAAAGAGATAGCAAAGACAGAAATAGGCCCCATGAAGTGGGAACTGCCATGTAGCTACTGTGACTAACATGTTCCTCTCCTCACTGTCTATTCAGGTTGAACCATCCTCCTCTGCTAGCTTCTTTCATCAGCTTTCTCTTCTCCCTTTTCTTGTTTTCTTTACCTAGATGGGATGTGGAGGGAAGCCAGAGCTGTGTCACAGGCTTCACATACTTCAAGAATCAAGCAAACAAAGAGACCGAGGAGTAGGAAACGGGAGAGCAGGAGTTATCATACCTAACCTGGAGTGACATTTCTTTTGTTCCTTTGCTTCCTGGTGGCAGGGACACATTACTGAGTGGAGGATCTGTAGGGCAGGATGCAGAGGGACACAGAGAGCAGGAGTTGACACTGAAATTAGCAAATAATAAATCATCAGAGATGGCATTTTCTAAGCATCCGGGTCATCAAGAACAGTTCCATTCAGCACCTGGGATCTGGCCTCAGAGGGCAGCAACTGGTCACAATCCTATGAGGAGCTGAGCACACTGAGATCTAGAAAAGCTGAGGAAGACCACTGGTAGAACCAGTTGAGTTTGTACATCTCAGAAGATGCTCTGGCAGTGAGAAATAGCCTTTGGGAAACAGAAGAGTTGGAGAACTAGTTGCTTTTTTAAGTTTCTTGTGAAATTCTTCTTGGATTTTTAGGTGGGTTACTGGAAAACTAAAAACACTGATAAATCCTTATGCTAAAGATGGCTTTTTTCAAAGTCTGCAAAATAGAAGCAACTTTGAATTTTTTCCCCCCTCATTTTTTAGTTTTCACCGGTTCTACTGAGCAATCTATAGATTCTGGCCTACAGAGGTAAAATAACCTACTGGGGTTTCCGATTCCTCACACTGTTGCACAGACCCCATTTAAAATCATAAGAACATTTTTTTTAAATCAGATTTCACCTGGAATCTGCAAACTTACCCAGTTTCTTCCCCACACACTGTCACTTGTAATACCAACTTCCGCATTGGAACTTAGGTGCTGACTATTTTTTTTGTCTTGCAGCCTTGTCATAAACAAGACGTTTTTCCAGAATTGTGCACAAGCAATGGCTCTTTCCACTGCTGCAGCGAGGTCCTCTTTCATACAGGTCTCACCAAGGAGTCAGCAAACGAGCAGGTGCTTCATGGTCTGCACTTCACTGCATTCACATATATTCGTGTCATTAGAGTAGTCCCACTTGATCATGTTAGTTTTTGATCTTCCAGTTTGTGTGAGTAGGCAATTCAGGTATTGCCATGTTGACCAGTTTAGATCAGCACCTCTGGGTAGGTCCTCCTGGGGTTCCAGGTCCATTTCAGAGCACCAGATTGCACATAATCTTTTTTTTCCATAACCTCAGTTGTGCCCTGTCAGTCTTTGTGTCCAACAACGCAACACTGGTCACAGAATTCTTTTGTGCTTTAAGTTACTTCTATGTGACCATAGAGTAGATGCCTAGGGTCTTTCTTCTGTCACAATCTTTCTTTTTAGCTTGCTACCTTTCTTCTGATATCAGGTGGTACAATGCCAGCCAGTAAATATAGGCTATCCTTTGGTATTGACTTTCGACATCCTGTTATCGCAAGACAACTGTTGTTTAGAACTGGATCTAGTTCCTTGGCATGAACGGATCATTCCCATACTGGACGTGCATCCTCTGAAGTGGAGGCAATAGCAGTGGCTCATAATGTAGCTGGGTTCACTCCCCACTTTGAGATGACGAATTTTCCAAGTATGTTGTTGTGGTCACTGACCTTTCCTTTTGTCTTCTGTACATGTGCTGTGAAGGTAAATGTTTGGTGCAACATAATCCCCAAGTACACAGGGTTCAGGTCATATCATAGACTTTGCCAAACAGGTTTCAGTGGCTGACTGTGTTGTATGCCTCCAATAGGTTTACAAATATAACTCAACTGACATAAGGGCCACAGCAGAAGTGTTCATGTTGTGGCCAGTCAGATACCAACAAATCTGCAATTTCTACTTAAATACCTTGTCATCAACAATCTCAAATATACATAATGCTGATTTTGCTGATGGCACAGAAGGCAAAAGACAATTCATCTCCCATCTATGTCAGCCCAACTGTAGATAAACAAGTGCTCTCATACTTCCTGAGAAATCAGGGCAATCAACTAGTTGCATCAGGTGCCTCTACATGAATGCACAGAGCCTGGCAAATGAGCAGGAAGAATTGAAAGTCCTTGCACAGTCAGGGAACTATGACGTGACTGGAATAACAGGGACTTGGTGGGATCTCGCAAGACTAGAGCAGTGTCATGGATGGGTATAAACTGTTCAGGAAGGATAGGCAGGGGAGAAGAGGAGGAGAAGGAGTTTCACTTTATGTAAAAGAGCCATATGATTGCTCAGAGCTCCAGTATGAAACTGGAAATAGGCCTGTTGAGAGTGTCTGGGTTAGGGTCACAAGAGAGAGAAACAAGGATGATGTTGTGGTGGGGGTCTGCTATAGATCACAAGACGAGGAGGAAGTGGTGAATGAGGTTTTCTTCAAAACAGGTAGCAGAAGTTTCCCGATCACAGGCCCTGGTTCTCATGGGGGACTTCAATCACCATGACATCTGCTGGGAGAGCAATCCACTAGTGTGCAGGCAATCCAGGAAGTTTTTGGAGAGTGCTGTGCACAACTTCCTGGTGCAAGTGCTGGAGCGGCCAACTAGGGGCTACGATCGTCTTGATCTCCTGTTCACAAATAGGGAAGGATTGACGGGGAATGTAACAGTGGATGGCAACTTGGGCAGCAGTGACCACAAGATGATAGAGTTCAGGATCCTGAGGGAAGGAAGGAAGGAAGGACAGCAGCAGAGTAAGGACCCTGGACTTCAGAAAAGCAGACTTTGACTTGCTCAGGGAACCCATGGGCAGAATTCCTTGGGAAACCAGTCTGAGTGGGGAGAGGAGTCCAGGAGAGCTGGGTGTACTTTAAAGAAGTCTTACTGAAAGTGCAGGAACAAACTATCCCAATGCGCAGGAAACCTAGCAAGTATGGCAGAAGACCAGCTTGGCTTAGCAGGGAACTCTTCAGTAAACTAAATCACAGAAAGGAAGCTTATAAGAAGTAGAAACCTGGACAAACAACTAGGGAGGAATATAAGAGTATTGCTCAGGCATGCAGGGATTAGGTCAGGAAGGCCAAACCACCCCTCGCAGTGTTAAAGGGGCTTCACACAAACTGATCTGCCCCAGGCCCCGCACCCCACTGTGGTCGTCTCTGACTGTGTCCAGTTTTGGGCCCCCCCCACTACAGAAAGGATGTGGACAAATTGGAGAGAGTCCAGTGGAGGGCAACAAAATGGTGAGGGGGCTGGGGGACATAATTTATGAGGACAGGCTGAGGGAACTGCGCTTATTTAATCTAGTGAAGAGAAGACTGAGGGGGGATTTAATAGCAGCCTTCAACTACCTGAAGGGGGTTCAAAAGAAGATGGAGCTAGGCTGTTCTCAGTGGTGGCAGATGACAGAACAAGGAGCAACGGTCTCAAGTTGTAGCAAAGGAACTGTAGGTTAGATACTAGGAAGAATTTTATCACTAGGAGGGTAGTAAAACACTGGAACAGGTTACCTAGAGAGGTGGTAGAAGCTCCATCCTTGGTGTTTTTTAAGACCCAGGAAGACAAAGTTTTGGCTGGGATGATCTAGTTGGGGATGGTCCTGCTTTGAGCGGGCGGTTAGACTAGATGACCTCCTGAGGTCCCTTCCAACCCTAACTTTCTATGATTCTATGGTACAAATTCAGTCTGGGCCCACTCCTGACATCAATGGGTGTTTTAAGTTAGGGTAATCAAGGAATGGGGGCCTGATGCATCAGTCAGGGAAATAAGCAGGTATGGTGATAAAGGGCATATCTCTTCTTGGTTGCCCCCAAAAAACCCATTCACTTTAAGAACAAAGCTGATCAGAGAATTTGGTCCGCGAAGTGTGGATTTTGACATTTCAAATGCAGTCAGCCATATTTTGGGGGTAGGGAAGATGTTTCTGCTATGTGATAAAAGCCAAGGACTCTACTTACAGCTTTTTAGGTCTCAAACATCTACACTACCAAAACTCATACTAGGTTAAAAATTGAGCTGACCGTGACTTGGCAAGCCCAAGGTAAAGTACAAAGCCCTCTGGGCTATTGTGACTCATGCTTGACTGGCCTGACCTGGCTATCTCAGCCACCCATCCTTTCACTGCATGCAACACAACATAATGCAAGGTCTCTTCTAATGGTACAGCAGCCAAACGGTGGCAGAGATTAAAGACAGTGCTTAAAAAACCAGTCATGACTGAATCCAGCTGAAATCTATAGGCCACTGCATCTGCTGAATGTAAACTCCAGAGCTGTCCATTCCGCCTATGGGGCAGGGAAAAGGGTATTGCTGTACTAGCCCCAATTCAGGGCTCCCCCTGGCCCTCCCCCTTGGACAGCTGATAAGAGACCAAATTACCTCCCAATTCTACATGCTGCAGGCCCATAAGACCATAGGCAAGAACACCTTGCCAGCTCCACATATATGTGAGTTGATCTGTATTCCTTCCCAGTTCCTTATTTGTATGACTTAAAAGTGAACTGAGATGCTTTAAAAATGCAGAAAAAGAGAAACCCCTCCTTAAGATCTCATGGTTCTTAAATTACAGAAGGATTTGGAGAGAAAAAAAGAACCCTAATTTTTTCCTTTGATTCAGTGTTTTAACAATGTAATTATTTCATCACTGACATTCAGCAGCATGGAGACTTCGCCTGCTATTCCACAGGCAGCGGCCAATGACACCAGGGTTTAACTCCTGGCTTCCTAAGTAACCCTGGGCTCCACATTGAGGAGGAAATCCTTAAGTCAGAGCCCCCATCCTTGTCACCCCCACTTCAGTTTCCCCTCTGCAAAACGGGGATCAGAATCCAACCTTTCTCCCACTGCTCGCCTCTCTCTTCTGTTCACATTGCAGGTTTGTAGGGACAACTACAATTTCTTTCTCTGTGAATGTGCAGTACACAGACCACTGGAGCCTCCAGGTACATTTCATCATGGACTGAAGAGAAGCAGCAGGAAGGCCCCATTGGTAGAAAGGCAGCTCCTCTAACCGACACTGGGGATGGAGATGCAAATAACTTAGCAAGGCTTTACTACACTTCAGCTGCTCTGGGATAACTGCCTGTGCACATGCTCTTCCCCCATGGGAAGTGGAAGCTAAACGGTGCTAATTTACACCTCTTTCATTCAGGGCTGAGATACTCCAGCTTAGCTTCCAATTTCCACAGGGTAAGTGTGCAGTTAGGCAGCTACCATGGAGCACCTGATATGCAGTAAATCCCTGTCCTCTTTTACCTGACTGTAAATGAATGTTCATACCCACTATCACTAACAGAAGGGAACAACCCAGAATTTCAAAGTCCTTGTCTGCATGCGGAATTGCATCATTTTATTTTAACCTATACATTTAAACCAATTTAGATAAATCACCACAGTCTCCTTTTGGTCTGAGTGATGTGGTGAAATTCAGCTGAAGTCAAGTTGGAATAGATTTAAACTAAACTGAAGTAAGCCACTCTGGTCCTGAAATACAAGCCACCCCAGAGATAGCTGCATGGCTTAAACTGAACTGGTTTAATTCAACCAGGGTAACTCTGCGTGCAGACTAGGATTAAGGAAGGGGCTATATGAGACAGCTGTTGTTTAATTTAAGAGGTGAACCAAAACCAAGTTAATTAAAAATGATGTACCCTTCTGTGAAGATGCTCCAGTAGGACCAGACCTACTCCTGATTGACTTAAGCCAATTTAGAATCAGCTGAAACTGAGACAAAATAAACCCATTTTAAATCTAAATCACAGCATTCTCATAGGGGTTTGCACTGGTTTAAACCAGTGCAACCTCCTGACATCCACAGCAAGGCTGTTTGAGTGGCTACCTGGTGATACACACGTCAATAGGTGCTCTGAAGAGCTCCCCCCGCAGGAGTGGCAGGAGCTTGGTAGGTGTGGTACTTACACAAAGCCTCAATCCCATCACAAGGGCAGCTTCACAGACTGTACGTGCAACTCTGTGGCTAACTAGCCTCTGCAGTCGCTATTGTTCTTGTGTGAAAATGGCCAGTAAAAACGAGCTTGCACTGTTTTATTGCTATTGCTCCTGTTTGCAAGGCAGGGGCACCAAGTCCTTCAGCTGAGGTTATGCAGCCCTTAGACCTGGTTCCTAAGGTAAGGGTTGACCAGCCATTAACAGCACTATGCATGGAGAATGGTGCCCGTATGCCTGCGTCCTCTGTCCCCTTCCTCGCTAGCTCAGATATCCCCGTCACACACACACACACACACACACACACGTTAAAAAAAATCAAGCCTCGACAGCCCTCGAGGACAAATAACCCAGCCCACAACATCTCCAGGTACTTCAGGCCTCCCTCCCCAACCCCTTCCAGAACAGCAGACCCCCCACTCCTCCATCCCCAGGTCCCTCCACAGGACCCTGAAGTCTGCCTACAGAGCCACATGGCATTCTTCACACAAAGCCCCTGCAATCCTCAGCCTGGCTCTGGGCTCCTTTCTAGCTAAAACGCTGATTATTTCACCCTTCCCTCTTCTCCCCCCCCTCTGACCTTGGGAGCGGTTGTCATGCAGGCGGAGGGGAGGCGCGACAATTAACAAGCGGGCTGGGGTGGGGTGAGATCATCGACTGGATGAATGGGCAGCCCGGCACAGCTGGAATTCGGAGTGCTGCAGACAGCATTGAGGCGAGGCATTCATCTGCAGAATGGGAGAGATGAAAGCGTTTCCTGCACTGGCTGCCTGGCTGACCACAGCCCCAGAGACCCCTCGAGCCCTTCTGTTGCTGCTTCGGTGGGAGCCAGTGATTGAGACGCGTGTGGTGGGCACATGCTGAGGAATCGCAGGGCTTCGCTGACTATGACTCTTTAATCTTCTGGGCCTGCCGTAGTCACAGGGAAAGACTTAGCCATTGCAGGGGAGAGGGAGTGACTGGTCAGGCAGATGCAGAGATAAAACAGCACAGCACCCTGTTTCTCCGAATCATGGCTTGCCTTGGTTAGATGCTAGGGAGATGGGCTGGACAGATGGCCTGGCAGGAAGAAGCCTGCTATCTAATCACAGGATATAATGCCAGCACTGCCCTATCAATGCCCCTCAAACCTGCCCTAGAGGGACTGCCTAACAGGGTTGAAACATAGCAGTGCATTCATCAGGGTGTCAGTGGTTTTCGAATGACATAGATGTCCAGCCACTAAGATGGACAGAGCTGCCTGCTCCCCTCAAACAGCTGCCTGACTGAAACACCCTCCCGTCCTGGGTGAGCATTGAACCAGCAACCTCAAGGCATCCAGTTTTCAAAGCCCGTTACCACGCCCCTCCAACACCCAGCCCCCTTCAACCACTTCCAACTGATCGCTTTACATCTATGAGAGCCTTATCAACCTGCGTTACAAACCAGACCAGCATGGGGTGCGGACAACCACCAAGGCAAGTGCCAGGCAAACACAGGAAAGGCAGAAAAAAGCCACAGGCAGAGAAAAGGAACAGAGAAGACGATAAATATCAAAAGAGGAAAGAGAGGAAGGGCCAAGATAAAGCTCCAAGAGGAAGGAGATGCATGTACCCCTTGCATTGTCAAGCGCTTACATGAGCATCAGCCACAGCTCTTCATATCCATGCCAACACCACCCCCACTACTCCCACCCGCCAAAAGCAAGGGGAGAGCTGTCAGGGAGCAGGGAGGGCAGAGAGGCAGCACTGTACAGAGACCTACTCCCATGCTCACTACAGAACCATAACTCCAGTCACAGGCAGAAGCAGCTTTTTGTGTAATGGATTCAAAGTGCTAGCCCCCTCAGATCCAGGCAGCCAGGCTGAGCCACCAAGCAGAATATCTGTCCATGGTACCCATCCACAAGACCTTCCACCAGGCCCTCCCCTTCCCACCTTCTCAGAGCCCTCTTCTGCCATGGAGCTGGTTGATTTGATTCCAAAGTCTCTCTTGCCATGTCCCTGTCTTGATCTCTATCTGTTTGTCCCTGAACTGCGAGCTTGGTGGGGCAAGAAGCAACCCATTTCAAGTCACTAGTAAGTGCCCACCATATGGCAGATGGCACAGCTAATGGACAGGACTGTGATCTCCAGTCAAGATCATAATAAGCCTGGGACCCCACGTGTCCCATTGCTAGAGCTGTGGTTCAGGGTGCAACTGCATTTCACAGCAGCACTTTGACTCAACTGGTCAGGGCTCTGGTGTGCCCAGTATGGCCAACAGGCTTTTCTAATACCTTCCACAGCACCTCCCCTGCCCTGTGCTCTCAGTGCTGGGCAAGCATCGTGGACACAACCATGGAGACCAGAACATCAGGGCTCAAATCCCAGCAGGTAAAGGTTTTTCAGCTACAGTTCAAGGGTAGCTGAAACATTATGACAGCACACACTGGGACAATAGTGCTCCAGGGCCTAATGTTTTGTGGGCAGCAATGCGCCCATTAATGTTTTGTGGGCAGTGAGGTGCCCACATGGCATCTAGTTTAAGAACATATTGGTGCAGGGGCAGCACCTGTTAGGCAGCTATGCACCTTCCAGTTGAGGGAGCCATGCATGTGGAGAGGACATTGCCCATCCCTTGGCACTGTAGTGAAGTGCAATACATTTCCATTCCTCTGGGACAAAACTGTTAAAGGGGGGAGAATCCTGCTCTTTTCAAGTCCTTTGGGGAACCAGGACAGGAATGTTTTTCAGATGGGGTTTGTCCCGACTAAACAGGCCATTTGTAGCCTTAGTTTTAACGAACTTTGAGGTCCACCACACATGTTCTATCAGCATCTCTTAAGTCAGTGGAAAAGCTCCTTACCTCCAGTGGGCCTTGGAAAAGGGTTGTATTTCCCTTGTAAAACCCACTATGGTTTAGGGTTTGATCACCCTGTGGGCTGCTTCTCTCCTTGGCTGGTCTCACAGCAGTTGCAACTGTTAGAAACTGTTGAACTAATAGCCTCCTGTATAAATGGGCAGGGGGCATTGGTGGACAGATGCTCAGCTCTGGAATGCCGCCACCTCTTCCCCCTCCCTGCACAGCTACCTTTGGCCTGACACTGCCTGGCTTTGGTGACCTTCAGGTCAGGCTGCAAAGATTATCTATTCTCCCTCAGGATAAGAGGACACAGGAGTGGAGGAAACGGTGAGGGCTGGAGCATTGGACACTGGTTAAATATGTGCTCAAAAGGCATTAATGTTTTGTGTGAGCCCCACAGCTCTGAATTGGCAAATTTTAAATATATCAAAATCAATCCACTAACTCTAACTGCCTGTATTATCTTTCAATTTAAGGATGAGTGGGGCAAAAACCCTAATTTTGCCCTTAGCTTCTAAAACACCCTGGCCTCATACTGGGCTGAGGGGATCAGGAGGTAGGGGGAAGGGAGAATTTTTAAAGTGTAACACCCGGTGTCACTCCATATGGCACGCGAGTGACAGACGGGAATAATACAGCAGTGAGATCGCTCATGTGGCTATCATGCAGCGTTGTATCAGCACTTTCTTTAGAAATCCTATTTTTCAGGGGTTTATAACTCAACCATAAAAATTTGCTCTGGCAGGAAACTTTGCATACAATTGTATCAGTCTGGGACAACTTTGCATCTCAGTATGCTCCAGAGTTTTTTCCTTGTGTGAAAGCAGCATCCTTAAAGATCAGCCCCCTAAAATACTAAAAAAAAAATATGTGCATGAATGTATGTGCATGTGTATATTTTGCTTTCCTCTAAGTCCAAGAAATAGCCATGTCTTTAAACTGAGACATTTTCAGGTTATTACTCCCTAATGTAGACTTGTGCCTTTGGGTATTTTCAGAGGGAAAAAAACCCCCTGAAAGCAGCTGAGCTACTGAGATTTCCATATCAGCTGCAGTACACGCACACTGCATGGAAAAAATCCTTAGGAAATTTCTGTGAAAAAAAAAAGATCCACACAACGTAGAGCTAGCTGGACACAGCATGCCAGTGGGGTCTGACAGAGCTGTTACGGTCTATCGGGCCAATAATCCACAAACTAAGACGGATTTATTGTACATGGCAGATCATAACAGCTCCAAAGAAACCATCACTGTCGACGGTGCTTAAAATTCACTTTCTTTTAAAAAAGGGCCAAAATATGGGTTTACAAGATAAGATAGATGCACCAGTTGTTTGGATCTGCCATGTAGAGAACCCCTCCCCAAAAAAAAAATCCTTCCAAACCCGGCACCATCACACTGCCGGCACTGTAGTCAAAGCGCTGTTGTGGATTACCAGGATGGTTTTCACCTCTGCTGGTGAGATGGATTTGCAGTACCATTGTTTCCACTGTGATATTACCACTGAACACATGGGAAGATAAAAGGAGCATGTTAAATCCAACCCAAGCCTTGCAAAAATCCAGCCCAGCTTAGGGGTTTTTTCAGATAGAAAGAAAGTTGCAAGAGGCAAACCTCAAAAAAATAAAGTTAGGAGGTTTGTTTTAAACCAGCACCCAGAAATTGGGATTTTCAGGAGTTTGCACTGCAGTCACACTTACCACCCAGCAAAGCTAAGCTAGAGAAGGTTTTAAAAAAACAGAAAAAACAACAACCCACAGTTTGGGGGGTTTTTTGTTTTATTTTTGGCAGCTGCAATGCAGACAACATACCCAGATAAAAAGTCCAAACAGCTGAGCATATAAGCAGTGCAAGGTTGAAACCATAATTGCTGAGTCTGTTCAAATCATTCAAACCTTGGAAATCAGACCGGACCTGAGCAAAAGCTTACGTTGGAGATGATAATATCAAAATGGGATGAAAGAGGATAAGCTAACGGGCTTAGCAGGCAGCTTGTCTGAATTGGTATCTCTAAGGAAGGGCCCCCCTGCTCCTGATTTACACCAGTGTGAGAGGAAAATCAGGGGTGCGTGTAACTGATCCTCCTCTCACCTGCCCCAGCATAAATCAGGAATAACACTAAGAAATGACTGGAGTTATTCCAATGTAAATGCAGACAACCAACCATCATGTTTTCAATGCATTTAAGATCTGTAAGTTTCTCCATGCCTAAGTGTTGTACAAGGTGCCGAAAGTGCGTAGGCCATCCCACTGAGACATTAAGGAGGAGCAGCTACTTCACAAAGGTCAGATCATAATGTGATGTGTGGATTTTGTCCCACAAGCACAGGGAGGACTGAAGCATATGCTGAACCAACTAGTCTTTCAGGACACTTTTACACATGCTCCAGGGATGGGAAGAGTAGTGCTTTAGAGTGGCTCCGAGAGCCACTCTAAATAAAGTGCCACTGCTTCTTGTGTATCAGTGTCCCCATGCTTAAAAATGGCAGGGGGGATGCTTGAACTAAAGCTCATTCAATGAGCTTTAGTTCAAGCGCCCCCGCCTCCACTTTTAAGCATGGGGACACTGATACACAAGATGCGGGAGGCTGCTGGAGCGCAGTAATTGCCACGCTCCAGAGACTCAATTAATGAAATCTGCTCCAACGCACTGGAATTTCCTGTGCATTGGAACAACCTCCACACTCATGTATAGGCACCCTCAGTTTCCATAAAAAACAGATTTGCTCTGGAGAAGGGAGCTATTACATCACCCTGCTGCAACTGTGGCACCTGCTTTTAGGTAAAATATTACTGGCATCATGTATTGCGTTACAGTGAAAACAGTTATCTAACATTAGTTAAATATGAAAACACTATATCGAAAACGTTAGTCTGTGACAACATCTGTACTACAGCACAAGAAGTAAAGAGTTAGAAGCAAAAGTTTAGTGACTAGAGGAACAGGCCAGAAGTCTTGATTTTTAGGCTGTTGCCCTGTCTCTAGTGCCGAAGCATGGGCTAGCAGAAGTAATTAGAGCAGGAGACTGACAGGCAAGACTCCTGAGTTCTCTTCCTGACTCTGGGAGGGAAGTGTTGCTTTCTGGTTAGAGCTGGTGAATAGGAGTCCAGACTCTTCAGCTCGTTCCCTGGCTCTGGGAAGGGAGTTTAGTCTAGTAATTAGAGCAGGAGGGCTGTGAGTCAGCAAACCATGCATAACCTCAGTGATTTTGACAATGAGGCAAAACATGGCAGTTTCAATTGAGAGCCTCTGATGAAAGGGGATATTTATATATGCAAAGAATTAGAAACTCGTAACAATTGCGCTGTCGGTGACCAGCCTTACAAAACATGCTACTTTACAATGACTGTCCAGCTGCCAAACACTTGCAGGAATGAGTTGCAGGCTTTTAAAAATAATTGGAAATAGAGATGTATTTGCAGACTAAACTTACAGTAACAAGGTGCTGAGAGGAGGGACTGTACTGGGCTTGAGTCCTTGAAAATAATGACAAGCAGGGGAGAGACACAAGCCTGTCCCTTATCCTGCATTTGAGGCTCACATGGAAAGATGGTTAACTCCAGCCTCAATATCTGACCTTGACAAATGCCAAGCTTCTGATGCCCTAGAGAGAAGAATAGACCATCACAGAGATCCTCCCTGCACAACTGCAGCATGCTCTGAGAGTTATATTAAGGGTGAGTGTTGGCCTGGCAGCAAATCCAGGCTCTAGGTGCAGATTTCCTAACGGGAACATCTCAGTCACACTAGTCTGCCTGACACTACTGCAGTCAGAGAGGTAATAGACGAGGGAAGAAACAGGAGAGAGGGGATGGTTTGGAGCTGGAGTTAAAAATCAGGCCTTCCACATAAGGACGGAGAGCATTTGCCAGAACACCCAAGAAATAATAAAGAGGAGGGTTTATTTAACCCAGAAATTATTGCCTAGAAAACAATAATTAAACATCAAATAAGGAAATGAACTCAGCAGGTCAACAGGCAAGATTATGCCATCTCCTTCAGGATGGGGTCTATGGCACATTGTAGCCACTACTGCCCCTTGCCAGAGACCTCCCAAAAGGATGCATCTGGAATGAATCCACAAGAGACCAGCTCACAAAACCAAGCTGATGGTTCTAAAAACCTGTGCATTGTATGGATCTTAAGGGGCAGGCAAGAACCAAATCCTGAAGGTATTACTGATGTCTTATTCATGGAAAACACAGGCCAATGCCAAAAGTAACTTTGTTTGAGAAAGGCCCAAGTACACAGCAAGCAAGTTCCCCCTAAAAGCCAGAGGCAGGGCTTATTGCATTTCTGGACTATTTCTTTGAACTTCAAACCAACACTGACTTTTCTCTTCCAAATGAAAGGGCAGAGTGAGACGGACTTGACTCTGATCTCACATCCATCATGCACCAGCCCAACACAATAGAGTTACTCCTGGTGAGAGAAAGATCACAAGCAAGAACAAACATGATGCAGGGGAAATCTCAGGTACAGCCCCAAAACCTTTCCTTCAAAGCCTCTTCCAGTTTAGGCAGAACAGAAAGGCAGGCAGGCTGGTGAAAATAACTTATCAATCTTGTTCTTCTGGAGGGCTGCATTTGTCACAGCGAAACTGAGTCTGGTGAGGCCTCAGACCAAGATCCAGAGGCATTTTTAGCCACTGGAGGTCTCCTTTGTCTATACAGCATGTAAGAACCAGACAAGGCAAAGAGTCCCAGAGCAAGACTGAGACACAATGAGGATTGCCTATACTGTTAAAAAAGCCCTGCTGGAAGGAGCACATATAGACAGATTCTAAGTACTGCTGTTTGGCTTCTAGCTTCATACAAAACTTCATAGGGGGGATGAGGGAAAGAAAAGGAGAGGAAGAGGAGGAGGTGCCATGATAATTTCATTTAAAACTAATTAAGCTGTGTTTGAGTTCCAGCATTAACCAAGAAGTACAGTACAGTGCTGGCTTTCTGAGGGCAAAAGTTTAGCTGAAGAATTTTAAGTCTCTTGTTGAACAGACAGACACAAGGCAGCTGATGTCAACCAGGATGTGCAGCGATAACTATGAGGAGAATTTGATCCAGTCTTCAATTTCGAAAAATTGTCCGTGTTTGCCCTCCCGTTCTGCTTTCCTGTGTACAGCATGCCCTCTGGTATGGGAAAGGAGGGCAGAGTTATACGTTCTATGGAGCCCATTCAGTCCTTCAGTAGTCCCATCTCAGCCAGTGGACTTTCACTGGTCCTAGAGGAGAATCAGTCTCTATATTCCAAAGCCAAGTCACTTGTCAAAATGCTACTGTGCAAATCCTGTTCCCAGTGCCTTGTCTGAACAGTTGGACCAGCCACAGGGGTCTGTCCTGATGAGTGCTAGAGACATCCTCCCACCCATCCACCTCCCTCAAACCAGAAGCACAGCTGTTCTGCAGACATTGAAATAGCTCTTAGGTTGGAGATGCACTTGTGTGCACCCATCCCTGCTCTCATGGAGAAGCTGCATTCTGTGCACTTTAATGCAAGAATGAGCTCCCCACCCCATGTAACTGGTTTGTAGAATTGTATGTGGATTCATAGTCCCATAATACAGAAGCCCAGAAGTCACAAGGAATGTCACAGGAGCCATGGTCACACACAAAACACCGGCATGGGGAGCATGCACATGGCATTTTGGTGCATCCAACAAAAATTATGGCTCCATCACCACATTAGTTGTTTGACAGTTATAAGCAGAGACATCTCATAGGACTCTATCCAATCACATATACTACAGCCAGCACTGAATTGCAGCAAGTTCTGGTGTGGAACATACAGACACAATGCTCATGAGTTTTGGACTGCATATATAGGAGAATACTCTGTACAGCTGTAGTTGCAGGAGGAGTTAAGGATAGCAGAAAGTAATTACTAATACTACAAGCTGGCTAAGAAAATGGAGCTTAATGCCTCTATTTATACCAAGAACTGTAATGGTTTTAAGTGGGCAGGACCTAAGTTTTCCATTTAATGCAACACCTACATTTATAATATAGATTTTCTTTTGGCAATGAAGCCCCTGATTATTTTTTAATTAGAACCCAGGCTATGCTTCTTATCAGATTATAATCAAGATATATTCTTATGGTAGGTCAAAATTTGGACCAACATTACTTGTCAGCATCTCTTTTAATTCCACTGCTGCCACTAGGCCCTTCAACAAGATGCTTCAAAGTTTGTTCTTAATTGGTTTCATTTTTGCCTCATAAATGATTCACCATGCTGGTGCTGCTTAAGAAAGAGGGTTATGACAGAACATGGTTGGAAGAGCTTTCCTTTCCGACACAGCAGCATTGCTGATAAAACAGAACAGCACAGCCTGCAGGGAGGAAGAAAATGGCTGATACAGGGCAGTGGGGCTAGGGTGTCATGGAAACTCTTAGGGTTACCAAGGGAAATATCAGCTCTGGTGATGGGGGTTTCTCTCCAAGACCCTGATCCTGAATTAAGAACTACACAGATGTAGGACACTCATGGGAGGATCAGGACCTACCTTGAGAACAGATGGAGCCTGACTGGTATACACTGCACAACGTGGATGGTTACTAGGGTCAACAGTTCATCGGTTCAGGGCCTGAGCTCTGAGAGAAAGGACTTAGTGTATTCAAAGATCCTATAATGGAGACAGGAAGCATCTGCAGATAGACACTGTTTGGACCCCAATGCACATATGGTGGGATCAAGTGCCAAAGACTCGCACAGAACTCCGTGTTGCTACATTTCCTGTTCCATCAGCTTCTTTCAGGCTGGGATCCCAGGGGCTACTGCACCCAAGAACGGGGATGCAGATGTGGTGCCACAGGCAGAGAACTGAGAAGGAAGTTTAGGGTCATCACCCATGACACCCAAATCCCCAACATGCTGCATAGATTCCATGGTTTCCCAGGTCTGGGGTGGCCATGGCTTACACAACTGATGCTGCAGGAGGAACAGGGCATTCCCCTTCTCAATCCTGACAGAATAATCAGGGAAGGGACCCTGGCCTGATTCCCTTCTCAACCCCTAGCACAGCTGTTACAGCAGCAGAGAGCAATCCCACACCTAACTATACCACCCTAAGGCTCCTATTTTCATCTTGCTTAATACTGATTCATGTTGTTGCGACTCCACTGTCACCCTGGCTTACGATACCACGTCCAGGAATACAATCAAGCCTTTGTATAAGCCTTGACAGCTCTTGATATGCTTTGATCAGTTTTCTAACACATGGTGTTTTTCTTAAAGCCCCTGCTCCTGGAATCATGTGATTATAGGGAAATCACAGATTTCATTTAATAACAAAGTCTGCAGCCCTCATTGCCTGCAGAGCAAAGCTGGTAAATGTGATCACTAACGGTTCAAAGAACAGATGGGAAATAAAAAGAATGCAACGCTCATTGTTTTTAAAATCCCAGTTTGCTGTGGCCTGGCAAATGGTTTCTCAACGGTAATATTGACATTTTCAAAAAAAAAAAACCCACCTAAACTCAAAAGAAAACTTTTTATCCTTTTAATGCAAAGGCCCCTTTGCCTTTGAGGCAGGGACTCATGTGGCACATGGGTGTGTTCAGTGTATACTGCAGCACAGGAAACAAAAAGTGCAAAAGGGTTAAAAGCACATTCAAGTTCAGAGGCTCTCTGGGCTTTATTCCTTGAGTGTCTCTGAGCAACACAGGTAAAGCATATCTGTTTTGTCTGATCCATCTCAGGACAAGAAACTCTACGAAAGTGTAATAACACTGAGCTAAAACCAGTATAAAGGAATGTAAAATCAGGCTTTAATTTTGGTTCCAACTGTGCTGCCCACTTTCTTCTGGCTGCTGGTAGAAGCCTCTTTGCTTTGAGTACAAGAGGAGCAGCTCAGATAAGACCACGACAGCCCTCAGCCTAGGTAATTGGTGCCAAAAGTATATATGCTGCTCCTCATCCACTAAAGGAAGCAATGAAGGCTGGTGCATACCAAACCGCATGGCTCCTGGGCTTGGAAAACGGGCCCGGGCCAGTCTATCTAGAGAAGTAGCCCTTCCCCAGTCCAGGCTAGTGGACCTGTGGGCTCTGTGAAATGAATTGTTGTGATCCCTCCACTCCCTAATGAACTAAAAATGACCTCTCTGGATCAGGGCTGAAGCACAGCAGATGGGAGAGGCTTGTGCTACAACCGTTTGGTGGATAAACAGAGGTCGGAGCCAATCAGCAGAGCGGTGTTCCTAGCCACCCCCAGCCCACCCTGGGAAGAGGAAACACGGTCTGTTCCACAACATTCACTTGCCCTTGAAGACCCGGCACCCACTCTAATCAACCTTCTTCTAACATTGACCCAGAGGCTGCGGCTCCACTGATGTATTAACTATGCTCATTTCCATGGATCTGCGAGGGTGTGCGTGACTCACTGTGCTGCCTGGCTTCTACAGGAAAAAGCAACCATGGGTCTGGTACTGAAGCTCCCCCATCACAGTCTGGAGCTTGTAGCCAAGTCTGCCGACACCCTCTCGCCATCTCTGACACAGGCCCCTCTTCCAGCCCAAGGAGAGCAGAGCTCAGGCACATAGCAGCTGCTGCAGATGGGCATGCAGTGGTGTGGAGACAGCCTGCATAAGACAGACAGCTGCTGAGGTACGCATCTGCATGCCAGCCTGCTTCTGGAGGACTAGGGAGAGGAAAGCTCCTGGTAGACAGTCATACCCTGACTCCTCTCCTCTCCATGACTGGCAAAGGCAGCTGGTCAGAAAGGGAAACAGATCAAAAGGCTTCTGATTATGGGAGTGAAGGCATGAAGGTAATCCACACTAAGCAAAAGCTTTGACCCTGAAGGGCTCTGTCATGCCTCCCTTGCCTTCCCCTGAGCCCCCATTCTATTCAAGCAGCTTTCTAAACACGTTCTCCTCCCATTGGCACAGGGTTGGCATTCAAGAGGCTAAATGACTCCCTGTGTCCTTCCCCTACACAAATACAGCAGAGGAGCTACCATAATTGGGTCCTAGAGGAACAGAAGACAGAGCAATAGGGAGGCCTTCAATAAGTGACTTGAGGCACTGCCAAGCTAGGACAGCTCCACACACCTGCTCCTCCTAGGGCCCAACCCTGAACCACCAAAGTCAGAAGTAGCTAAAATTACTTCAATGACTTGAATGTGAGCATGATCCCCCCTGGAGATCCAGCTCCCAGATGCCTCAGGACCAGGGGGATGAGAGAGAATGCCTTCCCTTAGCCCTTAGTCAGGCAGGACAGAAATCAAGGCAGGCTGCAGCATTTTCACCACTGACCAAAGGACTCACGTTGCAAAATATTCAACAACAGAGTGAGTTGTACCCTGAGCTGGTGCAATCGGTGAAGCTTCACTTGTGCCAGTGGACCTGCCCTGATTTATACCAGCTGAGAATCCATCCCTCTGACACAACTCCATTCAGTCTGGGAGACTGCAGAAGCATCACTGAAATGCAGCCACCTCTGGGGTTCACCAACACGGGGCAGCACTATATTGCAAATTTAGCACTGGAAATGAAAAATACTGTTGAATCCCCAGGGAAGTATACGGGGTGATGGGGAAGATGGGTAGGGAAGTATAATTTAAATACTGACACTGGACTCTGGCACAGAGATCAGCACTGAAGTCCCCAGGAAAGAAAAATTCTTCCCTTCCTGCATATGGTGAATTCCCATGAACAGGTAAGGGCAGAACATGCAGGATAACGTAAGTGCTGGAATAGATGGGCCATTCTCAGATGCTACCAATAATCCTGATTTATAATTCCTGGTTTATGTTCTGGTAGCACCCACAAGCCCTGAAAGATGACTGGGGCCATATCAACACCCAGCAAGAAACAGTTGCTGCCCCAAAAAGCTTGTGATCTGCAGCAAGACAAGATACAACAAATATATGTAAGAAACCAGCAGAGGGAAGATGTCAGTAGCAGTGACAGAAACAACAGCCATGAATGATGTTGCTAATCCTTGCTGGCTGCCATTCAGGGAACCCACAATGAAAACAAATGGCAAAGCCTGGTACGTGCATAGCCACCACTGCCAGTATCTCCCACCCTGGGTGGCAAAACCTAGACACCAACATTTATATTTAACCACCTAAGTAAGGGGACAGATTTCCAGCAATGCTGTGTACCCAGAATCTCCTCTGGAGTTCAAGCCAATGGAACTGAACTCCTCTGAAAATCAGCCCCATGCACAGACTGAGGCATCTAGATTTAGTCAGCCGAGTTCACGAAAGCTCTCCTAACCTTTTCTCACATAATCCCATGACACTGGGTAATGGACGTAGGGGTCTGATATGTGGGCTGAAGCTGTGTCCTAGGATAGGTGCTATGTGCCAGCAGAAGCAGAAGGTGGCCTGCATCTACAATCCCTTCCAAAACCAATGAGGCTGGGATGGCCAAAAGGAGTCTGGGACTCAAAACAGGAGTGGGAACCTGACCCTTTTTAGAAATCCCAGCTGCTGTGCCCAGCACCACACCACACAGTGCCCTACGGGTCAGACTAAGCTGAGCGGGCAGAGGAGGATTGTTGAACATTTGCCAAAAAAGCTGCCTCAGGTGCAGAACTAAGAGGGAGAGCTAGTGACCAGAGGCCTATGAAAACCATGTTAAAGGAGGAGAACGGCCCTGCTCAATTCATAGCTTTTCATATGCAGATATACCAAAGACACTGAAACCATGGCAGTTCCCAGATGGGCATGGACCACTGAACTGCACAACACCCATGGTTCACAACAGGTGCTAGTTGAAACAGGAGTTAATTCGGGGAGGTCCCATGGCCTGTACTGTGCAGGAGGGCAGGAAAACTGATCACAATGGTCCCTCTGTCCTTATAATCTGAGGATCTGTGAACATACCATATCTGTAGCCTTGAATGTGATGTAAAATTGAAGTAAAAACATTAAAAATCCCTCTGAAACACACCCCTCCTCCCCTCCAGAATGTGTAGGATTTAATAGCACCTTTCACTGGAACATCTCAACGTGTGTTGCCATGTTCAACCTCACAGCACTCCTGGGAGACAGCTATTATTATTCCTGTTTTAAAAATGGGGAAACTGAGGCAAGGAGCCATGACATGAGACAACTCAAGGTTAGACAACGAATCTGCAGTGAAGCTAGGAGTCTCATGTTCCACTACCTTGATCAAATCAGTAGGCAAACTGCCTCACTTAGGCCATTTACTTCATGCTGGAAAAATCCCAGCCCAGGTACATTTTAATCCACCAGCCCAATTACAGTGGTCAAGATTTTTAGAAGTGATTAGTCATTCTGGATGCTTCTTATTCTTTCACACAACTTAATAGACCTTAGAAAGGACATGGCATGAAAAGCATGGGGGCTGAAATTCAGTCCCCTTTAGGGCATCTCATGTTGGATATCTAAAAGCTGAGGCAACCAAAATTGCCAGCTGCTTTTGAAAATTCTCTGATACGCTTTATCTAAGCATGAGCAGCTGGAAGGTGCGGAGGCTGGGCTGGCGGTCAGAGGCACTATCTTGGCCAGTAATTACTACTTTCATCCATGCTCAGCCATTTTTCAATGTCCAGAGCACTCCTCTGCATAAAAAAGACAGTGTCTGAGCCAAAGCCCAAAGGGGAGGGGCTGATGTCCAGCACAACCATCTTGGAAGTCTTCTCTGCACACAATAGAGTTAATGCCACTTCTCCCAAAGGTTACTGCTTGGCTCTGGGGCATGGAGCTTTCCCTTACTAGGTCACCCTTTCAGATATGACCCATATTGGAACTCACTGGGTGAAATAATCATCTGATGGTCATTATGACAAGTGAGTTTGGTGGGTCTATATCTGGTTCCTAATGAAAAGGTTAGGGTAGCCTGTCGCATTTATCTTTAGTTGCACCTGCCAAGGTGGTGAATTACAGTATTGTTTGAACCTTCTCTTGTTTTTTTGTTTCTACTTTTTGCATGGTCAGCTTATAGTCTTGAGCTCACTTATGTGTCATTTCTTGTTTCAGAATGAAGCTCACAACTATGGCCATCACTAACCAAGGCAACCTCAGCAGACCCCAATGAGCAAGCAGGGCAAGCAGCTTTATCCCAATGGTGCAGGGCTGTGACATGCCACAGATTCGATGGCTGAAATTGGCCAAAGCCTGCCCTACACTGCAATGAACAAAGGCCTTTACTCTCCAGATATCATTTTGGCCTCTGTAGCCAGCCCTGAACTTAATTGTATGAAAACTGCTATTAAGAAACACTGGCAATGAGGCTTACTGAAGCAGGAGCTAGTGAGAGATCACATCCTTATCATGAAATCAAGATAAACAACAAAGGCCCACATAGCACTACCCCCAAAATTAACCCAGGAAGACAAAGTTCAGCTTTGCCTGGAAGGAAAGTTAACATGGAACGGGTGGGGAGAATGAGACCATCCCAGTCTCCAGAAAAGACACGGCTCCTGTCCTCTTGCATTTACCACCCAGAACAGTCGGCAGTTTCAGCTGCTCTGATCCCAGTGGCTGTCACGAGAACAGGGTGACAGATGGTCTCTGGGCCAGACTTGACGTACAGGATCTAAGTGTTTAAAGGTGACCTGCAAAGCAAAAAGTGGGTCTGCGTCCTTTCCCCAGAAAGCCCAACAGAATGCTTTTTAAAAGATATCTGCCATAAAAACACAGCTCGTTTAACTGGAAGTTTCTATGGATGACCAGAGAATTAGTAAATTTAAACATCTCCAATACCAAGGAAGGAAAAGATGATTTAATAAGGATGGGATTTTTATTCAACTACCCATTTCTTTTCAATGCTTATTCAACTGAAACGTCTGTCAAACAGTTATGAGAAAAACCCTCTGGGTGGAAAATCTCCTCTGATGGAACACGTTTACATGGTTCAGAATAAGTCAACACCCTCCCAAACCCCTCAACAGAGTTTCAAAACATCACCACTATGTGCTAATGTATGAGAAAGAAACAAAAGCACCCTTAATTCATTCTATGGTCCAGTTGTATGAAAGCTGTAGCACTGGCTTTAATATCAGAGATGTCCCTGAAGGACCAGTGCATCCTGCCTTCACTGGAAGGGGAAGTTTATCCAACAAATCTTCGCTCGCCTCTAACATCTATAACAGCATGCTTTGTGCATCCACTTGAGGTTCTTAAGCACTGCCCAAGCTTCACAACCTCCTGTGAGGTATGGCATAGATCACTGTTACTGCCCCTGTCTTACCCTGACGGAGATGGATGAACAGAGAAGTTACATGACATGCCTTACACATCAAGCTGGTGACAAGGGAGTAGAATGCATGGGGCCTATTTCCCAGCCCTGCTCACTAAGCCCCTGGGCCATGCTCCCACTGTATGAATTCAGCCTCCTAAGCATCCAGATTTGTGGACGATTTTCCCAGTCTCTGCAGCACTAATTAGTGCACTCACTAGCTGCCCTTCCCTGCAGCCAGGTGGGAGACTGCAGCTAGAAAGAGAAGCTCCTCATGGAATCGGTTCCTAGAAACCGGCAAGGACTGCAGGGTCATTAGTTCTTGTCAGCCCCTTGCCAGGCCTTTCATACCCAGCATGCATAGTGGAGGTGAAAGAGCCCTCTGCATTCCCCATCCCCTCTGGTCACCAGGCTGATGATGCATGCAAACTGCTTCAGCTACAGCATTAAGGCCAACAGAGCAGGGCTAACCCACAGCAGGGGGCAGGCAGCTCTCCTTGCTGAGCTTGGGTGCACAAAGAAATGGCTGGTCCTGGTGATCTTCCATTAGTGCTTGGATTGATGCTGAAAGGGAGGCTCCTAGTCATGTCTATTACATGTCCAGTGGGAGACTGTAGGCAAACTGCTGGGCAGCACTGCACTGTGTGAATTTTTACATCAGTGCAAAGCACCAGTGTTCAGAGCGTGGGACTGGGATTTGCGACACCTACGTTCTATTCCTGGTTCTCACCTTGTGCGTGATCTTGGGCCAGCCTCTATTTCCCTCTGTGTCTCCTTATGTGTCTCCACACCCTTAGACTGTAAGCCCTTTGGGCAAGGACTGCTTCTTTCTATCTGCTTTTACAGATTTGCACTGCTGCAAATGACTCCATCAGGGCAAAAAGAATCAAAGCCAGACATTACCCAAAGGAGTGATTTCCTCTCAAATCAGTGGTAAACAACGTTCACGGCACCTAACATGCAGTTCCACTTGATTTCAAAGTGCTGTACAGTCATCAACTATCTCCACAAAGGGGACACGGGTCAGGATTATTAGTCCCACTTTACTGATGGGGAAGACTGAAGTATGGAGGTGAGGTGACATGCCCAAGGCCACATAGTTGGCCAGTGTCAGCAGTGAGAACGCAGGGATTTCTAGCTTCTGCACTCACTCCGCAAGTGAGTGCATTCATCCATCACTCAGACATTTTTTGACCTATTACCCACCTCCACAGCAGAGAAAGCAAGACAAGAAATTTTCAAATAGCCCTGCAAAGGACAGATTCAGTTGACTTTGCTCTACAAGCATGCCCCCATGCACCCCATTGAAATTGCAGGCTATGGACTGAAATGTGTGCGCAAAAATCCTTCTGCAAGTGGCTTGCACATGCAGCTACAGGGTAAAGCTCACGGATCAGGCATTGATTTGTATAAGCAACTAACTGGATGCATCATGAGCCTTCAGCTCCAGCAGCAAAGTCATTCTATGTTGTTCCAGCCAACATCTTTGATTTTTTTCAGTGTTCTGAATGTACATTTCCCTGTCAGGCTTCTGGGTTTGCAAGCAGAGTCAGACAGAAGCCAATACCAGTGGTCTCCTCACCAGTGTGTTGGCAGATTGGCATGCTGGCATTTAGCTGCCAGTCAGCATTATGTCTCTTTGGGTAGAGGGTAGGTGTGAAGTGACTGTCAGCCTGTTTCACGAGTGGGCAAGAAAATGGCTTTCTCCCACCAGAGAATACCTTTTATAGGATTTTGCAACTCACCATTTCAGCTACCTCCGCCCCCTGACACGCATGTGGGCTCACATGCTTTTGGGGCATGGCAAATGTCTCTGCACTATGGTGATGTAGTGATGGTAGGTTTCAGTGAGAAAGGAGAACTCTGTAGGCTCAATGTGTCCAACGTGAAAGCTAATGTTTTCTGATTATCAGATCATCTGGAACATGCACATGAACATGATGTCAACACCCAACCTTCACAATGTAAGGACTTGTCAGAATAGTATCCAGCCATCGGCTAAGACATCCCAGGGTGTCACTGTCAACTCACCTTGGCAATGCTCTTCCAGCACAACCTCCACTAGACCCACCTCCCGTAGCCTCCCCTTCTCCTCAGTGTTCCACTTCCCTAGACCATGGCCTCCTGTTTTTCCTCTCTGCATCTGGCCCCCCAAGTAAATTCCACCAATCCTGTCATTCCTGTAATGCCTCTGTCCTGATGACTCATAATAACATCTACCTTTGCACCCCCAATTGAAGCCCCCAGCTTTCCCTGTCTTTCCTCATGGCCTCTTGGCCACTGCATATAAATCAGCACAACCTGGTCTATTTTTCTACCCGCCTACATCCTGTCAAAACCCCCCTTCTTCACTGACAACCTCAACCCCAGTACTCCAGCTCCCAGGCTTGGAGCTCTGTGACTCCTGTTTCCTTCCTCCCCTCCCATATAGACCCTTCCCCATGTAGAACATTGCTCAGATCCACCCTGTCTTCTCCATCTCTGTTAGGAAAGGCTCATACCAGTTTCTCTCCTCCACTCCTCCAGCACTCACCTAAATTAACCCTCCTCTCCCGTGGCTGATAGACACCTTTCCCTTCCTCAAGTCCTTTCACTGCTCCTGCCCTCCACAGAAAGCTCAAACTACTCCTCTTCTATGCATTGCTCCCTCTCCCTCTATTACACATAATTTTTATCTTTGACTCCTCACCTTTTCCCTGCATTATGCCCACTCTTCATGTCAAGTAATCTTTTTTACTCCACAAAGAAACTCATTTCATTGACACTGATTTGCATCCTCCTCCCTTCTGCGTGGGACTGCTAGGATACTCTTGGTATGTCCTTGTGGACCTGGAAGCTGCCTGGAGCCAGACTGCCTTTGGAAAATGTCTCTAATGCATCATGCAAAAGGATGGAATTATGGAAATGGATTACACAATTATTTCACAAGACTAAAACCCATGCAGGGTACCACACTGATAGGCCCACAAAGTGGCCTCCTCAGGCTCCTGGAAGAGCAGGAACAGCACACCTATAAGCTTCCATCAATCTTGATTTGGCAGGATCAACTCCAGATGCAGCTCCAGGTCTGTGGCTTTTTCAGCCGTTAGTCTCTCAGCTGAGACTGACAACCAAAGGAGCTTTCTAAGGCCACCTAGAATGGTGGCTTTGGGGATAGGATTGTCTATCCAACAAGCTCACCTCATTTCATATATTTCAAATGACAAAATCTTTCAATCTACTGATCTGGGCTAGACTTGAACTAGCAACCCAACAGAGAAAGGAACCGTTCAGCCCTGCTGGTCACAATATCCTTCCAGTCCCTTTAAGCTCTATGCATCTCACCATCTAGCCATTGGGAACTTCCCGACCCCAGATCAACTAAGTTTGGGTCTGCAGCCACCTTTCCACATAATGTGATACTCCCCTTTCAGAAAGGAGGGTACATTTTATTATCAGAGCACAGCACTAACACTTTAGAAGACGGTCACTGTCCCAACAAGTTTACAGGCCAGGAACGAAGCCAAGACTTAATACTGGGTCATAATATTTCCTACTGTTAGCTTCAGTGGGCAGTTAGTGCTTGAGAGAATCAGGCCCCAAGCAGGAGACATCAACAGGGAATACACACACCCAGCAGAAGGATGAGAGGGAAGGGATAGGTGGGTTACCCGTAGTGAGCTGGCATAAGGATCATTTTGTCACAGGTACATCTCCTTGGGACCACAGACATGCAGTTTCTGAAATACTGAAAACATTTTATTCCAAAGAGAGGATAAGTTTCATCACCTTGTCTGGGGTACAAACCGCTGCTAGCACCAAGCTGTTCTCCCAAGTCTGACACGGGTATACAACCACACTCACTTCCATGCCCATCTCCCTCAAATCCACTCAAGAGTTAATTTCCAACCATCTCCAATTTTGTACAGTGAGACCATCTGTTGCCCCCACCCCCCCACAAACAAGGAAAACACCAGATATAATAAAAGCCAGTAGGAGAGTCCCTAAAGCCACTGCCTTTCATTCCTGTTCCACACGCTTTAGCCGAGAGAGGGCTAATCCCAAATGAAGCATGGCCTCTGTTCTAAAAAGTCCCTTGCAAACTTCTTATATCGGATGCTGAGTGCAATGGTCAGACAAGTCTGGGCTAAGCAGCGTTGGGATTGTATTTCATGCACAAGCACAATGCTGTTGTGCTTAGGCTTTACAAACTGCAGGAAGGTGTACAAACCCCACGCTCATTAGCAACGTGTTGGGGAGATTTATGTTACAAAAAAATGTAGGGGCCTGATTTAGAAAGATACAGAGCACCCGCAGCTCCAATTGGCTTTGATCTCCTGTAACTTGCAGTGGTGTAAATCAGGAGTGACTCTAATGAAGTCAGTGGCGCTACAGCAAGTAGGAAGAGAATCATGGCCTAGCCAGCTGGAACAGCCTGTCCTCTCCGCAGACGCTGTGTGCCTTTTAACATGCGGTTTCAACTCCATTTCTTCCACAGTGCCGACATCCCAGTGAGCTGCTGACCAGCTGTACATACTGGCACCCCCTCCCACGTCTTCTCATCTTCTCACCCCCTCTGACTCCTGCACCTTAGTGTTCTGAATCCTTCACTGATGTAAACTGGCCATACAAATTTACATCTGCTCTTGATTTGGCCTTCTGACGATACCCCTCCAGCTGTAACTACTGGGAGTTTTCACACAGCTCAATGACCCTGTTACACAATTATAGCTTACTGCACTGTAACACTCACAAGGTCTTGTTTCAATTTCCCTTACCTTGGGTACCTCCATGAATGGATTTACTCCTGATTTACACCACAAGAAGGGAAGCATCAGGCCTAAAGAACTGTCGGATCAGGAAAAGACCATCTGGACTAGCAGGGTGACCCTTTTAGCTTTTCTTTTAATCCCACCTTACTGCTTCCCTAGATAAAAAGACTGGCATAATGCTTCCGTAATGGCCCCAGCACGTGACCTTGTTGGGGCCGGGGGTAACTCTGCGGGAGATGACAGAGTGAATCCAGTGTGGGCTTGACTGACAGGAAGCTCTGACCCCAGTGCCTCACACTGATGCCACAACAGTGCATCAGGCAATGACTCCAGGGCAAGGATGAATTTTCCTAGTGGACATTTCTTGGACTCCCTCCTACTGTCACTTGTCAAGGCCACTTCCTTTAGCATCTGGAGTCTAGATGTTTATAACTTTTCAACAGTGAGCAGGAGTGACAATATCTTCACCCTGGTGATGTACCAAAGCCAACTTGTTCATTCTGCCTCAGTGTGCACCACATAAAGGGATTGTCCAGCTCATCACAGAGTCACACGCGCAAGCACAAGCTTTCCAGCAGGTACCAGATTAAGCCTAAAGACAGGGATCCAGCCAGAGAGGAGAAGAGGCTTTATCTGATGAATATTCAACATGCAGCTGAAATTCCAGGTCCCCAGCTAATCCTTAAAGATCTTTACTCCATGGGGAATCTTGGGTTGGTTAGTGGGATGCAGGATCAGAGAAGCTCAAAATGGAAAAGACCGCATAGTGCAGATTATGGAGTCCACCCCCCGCAAGAAGAAAGAGGCTCAAAGACAGGACTTATTTGCTACTGCATTACCAAACGCTCACATTTACTCTAAGTGTTTTCCAGCATTCTCTGTTGAGTTAAACGTCCTTTCAGATTAGCTGCCAAGGCTCTGGACTTTCAGCTGAGTGTCAGTTATTTGCAGGATTAGACTAGTCACAATTACTAAGACATTCAGTGCTGGTGCAGGTGAAGAGACGACAGCTGAACTGCTTCCATTTTAAAAATCCACAGCCTGTTTGCTTGGTACTTGAAAACATTTTGAGAACAGCCAGCCCCGCTGCCCCGCTCTCCCCACACCACAGCCATAGCCTCAGCCTTCCTTTGTTGCTTCAGTGAGTCTGTTTCTCATGGGCAGAGGGAAGAGAAAAATAATATCTTTTGAAACAGAAAAACGGGACCACAAGATCTGGCAGGAGGTCCCCTAGGCCATCTAGGCCTATTCTAAAACTGACTAGATTTTGTGTTGATGGTGTCCATGGGAGGTGAAAACTACAAGAGTCTACTACGTACGTTCAGAGAAGACAACGGGACACTTTCCATTAAAGTCCAGTGGCACAAGACTGAGCCATGACACAGGCTTTAGGGTTGTTGACTTTGCCTCTCCAGAGGTCCTGGGAGGATCTCAGAAGATATGCTGAACCTCAGTTTATTAGACGCATTTCTACATGGTACAAAAGTGATATTTAGAAATCACTTAGTTCTCCACCACCATTGAAGATGCCGCCACCTCTGGGTTAGAGCATGGCCACTGTTTCACATCTAACAGTAATAGGTTTAAAAAAAAAAAGCAGCATACAATCCTAAATCCTACTGAAACCACAAGGGAACTTTAGGAAGCTCAATGGAATTCCTCAGCTTGGAGTTGGGCCAGGACACCTCTTTGCTCAAAGCCATGGACTCTTTTAACAGTTCAATCTAAGCACGTGAAGCCTTAATTTTAGGCCTTATCAAAAAGACAGTGCTCCCAGTAATGCAGCACTTCTCTGTAAAATGGGTCCATGCTGCCTCCACAGAAACCCACCTGCTACCTCAGCACTGATCGTTTCTCATCTGGGCACAGACCCTGCATAGCTAGGATCACAGCCGAAGGTGTTGCTTCTGGAAACATTCATGACCTGCATCTTCCCCTTTCTGCAAGTTGGAACTGGCTGAGAGCAGCAATAACAGCTGCAGCCTTTTTCTCATCCGGACTTCTGAGATTCAGGCCTGATCTGGTTACCTTCCTCTGCTATCGCTGCAGTGCACGCAGGACAGCAAGGGCAGCCTGGAGCTGCCCCAGCCTCCCCAGATGTACTGAGGTACCCCAGGCAGTGCATCCAGCTGCACCCCACTGGAAGCAAGAGATAGCAGGAGGAAGGGCCCAACACACAGGCACTTGGGAGCCCAGAATTCATGTCATGCCCTCCTTTATTTCTGACCCTGACAGGCTATGTGCCAATGCCCCTCCATACCTCTTCCCCCTCCCTATCACATAACCCACAACACAACAACAAACTGCCAGCCGTGTGAATTCACCCCATTTTAATCTTCATGGTACATCAGCATGAAAAAACTTGGCTGTTTTGTCTTAATCTTTACCTCAGGTCATATTTACTAATCCTTTCACTAATCCCCCAACGCCTTCACAAATAAAAGGCCTCATCCTGCCTGGAGCTGAGCATCTCCTGAGAGGTTCCGAGAGGCTGTAATTCCCACTGGAGACAAGGGGAGGTGAAAAGGCTATGCACCTTACAGAATCAAGCCTGAAAAGTTCACCAGGGGAGAAAAGACATAAATCCCAGAACACATCAAACCAATGCAAAGACGCCAAGGTGTCTCCATGCTGCTGCTTCAGTCTTCAAGGTGACACTCTCCCTCCCTGTCATGACGGCTAACGAGTAGTGGGGTTTTTTAAGGGTTCTCATTTAAAGAAACAACACCTAAGCACCGCAAAAAGGGAAACAGAGTTACAGGAGGGGATCTGGAGCCAGTGGAGAAAGAATGTACAACATTCATTTCCGTCCTCTAATCTCCGCAATTCATTTTAGCTTATGAGCTTTCAGCATTTAAACAAAGAGGACAATAAATAATCCGCTTCTTAAAAGGTACTTGGAAAAATAAGTGTGAGGCTGCATTACTGCTGCTTCATTTGGATCGTGGCAATGGGCACAGACCTGTTAGATCTTACAGTGCATCTCCCCAAACCCGAGGTAGATGTTCTACAAGGGATGAACTACAAGGGTAGTTCCCTAGGGTACATTCTCCAACGTGCTGGCCAATCCCACTTGAAATGCCCAATGCAACAAGGCCGCCATAACACTCCTTGGGAGGTTTCTTCTCACTCTGAGACTGGGACCTTCTGGAAAGTTACTGGTGTTGATCCTGAATATTTCTTTGCTCCATTTCATCCTGTTAATCCTAGTTCTATCACCTTGAAACTCTCCCTCCTTGGGGTCTGGCTTGCACCCTGCAAATGAAGCAGGTGGTTAGTGCCTTCCCTGTAGTCAATGTTTAGCCAAGCGATAGTTCTGTTAACTTCCAAAGCTCTCCTCATGCTCTTCATGCCACTGCTAAAGGACAGGCACAGCTCGCTGACTTTCTTGGCCAGGTACTCACACACCCTGACAATAGAAGATGCTCATTAATACAGGTCAGTTCTCCCCAGCCTTGCTACTTGGGCTGGAAATGAACGTGTATTAATAAAATGCATCACTAAGTCAAATTCAATGCCTCTGCTATCATTATTTGTTAAGAGAAGTCCCACCTGAGCCCATGGTGCCACTGTGCCAGGTGCTGTACACTCAGGAGAGGATCTCTGCCCCAACCAGCTTACTATCTAAATAGCAAGAGGAGGACCAGGCCCTTTTTACCCCTGGAAAACTGAGGCCCTTAAGGGCTAAGGGACTTGCTTAGGTCACACAGGGACTCTGCAGCCATATTTGTTATAAAACCCCCATCTCCTGAGTCCCAGCTAGTGTTTTCAAGGCAAGACATCCTTCTTCACCGCCAGCATCACTGGTGGGGGGAAGTCCAAGATGGACATTTGTCTCTATCCTCCCATGCCAAGCACTATGTCCTGGGTATCTTCTATGCTATATCCAGGGACGAGGAGGCTCTCTCTCACTGGCATGCAGCTAGTTCACTCTGCTAACACCTCCTGGCATTGGTAGCAATGCTTGGTGAGGGACAGCAGAATGGCGGGGATGCCTGCAGTCCATTGCCAGCTCTGCTACTGACTGACCATGGTGTCCCTGTGTAACTCACCCTCTGTGCCTCAGTTTCCCAATTGGTAAAGCAACAAATCTTCCCTGTCAAATGGAGCTGCTGTGAGGCTTCAGGGGGATATCTGCAAAGCACAGATGGCTGACCAATTCCTATTTGTTCATCTGAACACCACTCCTCCCCAGTTTGGGAATCATGCCCAACTCTTCAAGAGGAAAGGGAGAGTCTGACTAGCGTGCATATACCTGCCAGCTCAGTCCCTCCATTTTGAGACCTTCCTCTCAGGCAAGCCAATTCCATACCTCAATGCTGACCGTGTAGCTTCACAAGGATCCAGCTCCCAGCACCATCCCCATGACCAGACACAAAGGCACTGCCTCGGTCTTGTTGCCCCCTAATGCAAATGCCCCCTGTCTAAAAGCATGACAGCAGCCACATCCCTGAACATGCTGCTGAGCCTGACTGGATGCACAGAGCCTCCGGGAGCTGCTGGGAGCAGGCAGAATGTCTGCATGCTCCCATGGGCTGTGCCCTAAAGCCACCATCAACCCCCCGGCATTCTGCTGGCCACAGTACACCTTGGAGCCTGCTGGCCTGTTGCACTCTGATGTAATGATTTTTTTTTTTACTGTGCAATCTAAATCGTTTTGTCAGCAGCCCTGCAAGGATTGGAGCAGAATTACTGGGCGAGACAGCACGCGCTTGGACAAACCCACTGGCCGGCACGCCAGGCTGGAATTTGCAAGCTGTCCTTATTCATTAAGGTGCTAAAGCCACGCACCTCACTGCTGCAGTGCTCCTGAGCCAAACAAAATGGTAGCTGCAGAGCAGCCTAGGTCCTAGCAACTGGTCCTCCTGACTCCCTCACCTGCTGCCACCTACTGCCCCTGCTCCCAGGCAGGCCAGCTTTTCCCAGCCTCCCCCCAAAATCCTTCTGAGGAATAAAACAGACCCCAGCACCAAGGCTGAGATGGAGATATTCTATACCGCTGCGGATTTCCCCTTAGAGGCTGACCCATGGCTGTGTGGCCAAAGGGGCTGGGCTGGTAATGAGAGAGGAGCGTGCGGTTTGTGGAGTGCTCTGCTTTATTGACTGGTCGCACGGAGCCCTGTATAAATGGGGGTGGTGGATGTGCCGTCAGTGCCGCTGGCGCCTGGAACTGGCACACCAGCCTTTTAAAAACCCAGCCAGCTGGGAGTATTCTTTTCCCCCCTGCTTTAAATAGCCTCGTCGGCTGCTCTGAGAACAGCTCGTTTGACAGACTCCGATGCCCCCTCCCTCCCCCACCGTGGGGCTCAGTGCAGAGGGGGCCATTAGTGCTGGGGCAGCCGGAGGGCGTTCTCCGAGGAGAATAAGCCGGCCCAGCTGGCTCTGTTTCCATGTGGATCCTGCAAATGAGGTGAATCCAGGGGGCATCCTCCACACAGACAAGCCCAGCTGGTCAGCTCCCCCCTCACGTCGTCTCTCAGGACAACAGGGCAGAGGCGGTGAGATTAGCGCCGGGAGGCGTCAAGCACTGAGACAGAGAATTAAAGGGTCACATTTTGAAGGGACTTGTGTTGCCTGTTTATGCCCCAGAATTTACTTGCCTTTTATGGGAGACAGATCCCCTAGCAACACCCAGGGCATGTCCCCAGAATTCATCTCCCTGCTGCAGCGGGCCAGGTGGTGGTATGGGCAGGAGGGCAGCGCCATGCCTCAGCCTCAGGGGTCGGTGGATATCTCTAGACAAGATTCCCATAGAAGAACACAGAGATGGGAGCCAGGCCCGACAGGCTGGGACCAAATGCACCATCCTTGCCCACCCAAACCAAGGGAGAACTCCGTTACCAAATGCACCGGCCTTGCCCACCCAAACCAAGGGAGAACTCCGTTTGCCAATACCATGAGCGGCTCTCTCAGCCCCTCATTGTCAACACATGCATGCAGGGCCTTTGCACAAGGCCACCTATGCAGGGCTCTTGCACGAGGGGAACAGCTTTGCCACTTGTGGATCAGGAAAATCCCATCCACCCAACTGGATGCCCACATGGGCCTTCCCTCCTTCCTTTTACTTCCCACCATCCTGTCCCTTCATTAGACACCTCAGGACCCTTCCTCCTCCAGAACCAATGGGCAAAGTCCTCAATCAGTGCCTCCAAACATAGTGCCAGCAGCACCCTGCACCTACCGTGGCTGATGACTTGGGAAACTCCTTGACTGTCCTGGTTACTAGCACTCATAGGAAAGCTGCCTTGCCCATGAACCCTGTCTATTGCTAGTCTCCCAATTTTAGAGATGACAGTCCCAATCCTGAGTGCAGCTACATCAGTGTAAACCCAAAAGTACCAAATTCAAACCAGTGAAGCTCTGGCACATTTACGCAGGAACAACTAACAGGGGAGCTGATCCCACACCAGCTGTATTGATCTCTTCCCAAACTGAAGCCATCTCTAATCCTGTGCCCTCAGATGTCAATAAGACCTTTGCCACAAACTCCTCCCACAGCAGGACTGACTGCCAAGTGCTCTCTTTTTAAGTGAGAACTAACCTGGCCTTTCCTTTCATCTCCAGTTCTTCAAGCCTGGCATCATCTGTCACCCTTGCATGACAGCAGCCTCCTCCATGCAACCGGCAACCCAGCCAGCCCAAGCGTTCTTGACAGAGATCTAACCCGGGCCTACTCAAACAGCAGAATCCTGCTTTTCTTCTGCCTTCTACAGTTTTCCTCTAACAACTCATTCTCCCAACTGTCTTTTTCTGCTGCTCTTTCCATGATATTCTTCTTCTCCCCCCACTCTGCAAAATGCCCAGATCTTTTCCCTGGTCAGCACAAAGGAGAACTCCATAGACAAGTGATAATTTAATTAGCAGTTTCATAAAGGGGTGAGTATGTCTAACAAATCTGAATGAATTTTTCAAAGTGGCAACAAAGCGCACTGATGATGGAAGCCGTGGACATCAGAAAAGCTTTTTGATACAGCGCCACACAAAAGACTAATCTACAAGGTCAGTAAGTATGGCATAGAGGGTGAGCTACTTGAGTGGATAAAGGGCTGGTTTGGAAATCAAAGGCAGAGGGCTCTTGTGAGCGTTAATAGTTTGGGAAGGAGGGAGGTGAGTATTGGAGCCTCACAATGATCAGTGTTAGGGCCAATTTTTTTGTATTCGCTTTGTCAAGCACCCGGAGCAAGTACAGTGCAGCAAGAGGGTCGTGTCTGCTGAGGACACAGAGACATGGCAGGCAATAATTTTCCAGGAGGCCAGAGGCTCACCTGGAAGTAGACAACTTGATTCTGCAGTTCATACTGGAGCAATGAAAGGCAGAACAGCTGAGCAGGAGGGAAGGGAGGAAGAGATCTACTGGTTGTGGGCAGGGGAGGAAGCCTACAGAACCAGAGCAATGGAAGGAAAAATGGAAAGAAGACAGGAAAAACTGAAGCCCGTAGGAAGAGAACTCCCCCTTCTAGAATCTCGGGACAAAAGTTCACAAGCAGTCAGTCTCCCAAGCTGCTTGGGGCTGAACAATGATCTATGGGTCATTTCACCTAATCAAGACAGGAAGTGTGGTCCTGCAGGAAGGACACTAGACAAGAGGGGCCAGATATTATTCCACCCATTAGGCAGCTAGAGAGTGATCGCCTTCCAGCTTGCTCAAGTGCCAGGAAAACCATTACTACATCTACTTTAATAACATACCGTCATCTTAGCCCTAAGAATAAGTGTATAAGAAAGCAATGAGGAGGAGGACACACTCCCCTTTTTTATTAACTGTTTTTCCAGGACTCAGACAGGATGAAATAAAATTGCATGCAGGCACCTAATCCACTTAGGTGCCTAACAGATGGAACAGGATTGGCCTGAGATCTAGGATCAGTTCCTGGCCCTCCAGACTCCCTGTATGACACCAAGCAAATCACTTATCTCAGTGCCTCTACTGACTATTCCCCATCAGATCAGATGCTCTTTGGGGCAAAGACTGTTTCTGGCTACATGCTAGTTCTATGACCAACACAATGGGGCCAAGATCTCAGCTGAATGCTACATGACAGTTGACAGTAAAGTCTCCCCTTTGTCCTGCAATCACCATGCCATGAGGCACTGACAATTCCCACCCAAGCCATGTGCAGGTATGCAGAGGGATTCGCTGGAAGGTGTTCATTTGCCAGGATAAAGGTCGCATGTAAAACTCTCTTTCTGAACACATGCAAGTTCTCAGCTCCCCAGAGAAGCAGCTCTCTGACCCCCAAAGATAGAGGCAGGGCTCAAGGGTGTTATCCGAGCACAGAACCCTGTCTGAAGCAGACATGGTGCCATTGCTGATCCAGGAAACAGGGAGAGGAAGCAGCTTTCACTTCCCTTTGTGCCTGCCCAGCTTCAGAGACTGGCACTTACAATGGCATTCACTTGTGGAAGCTTACGCACCGTGGGAGTGAGGATGCAAGGTGCTGGTAGTAGAAGCTTTCTCCCTTGCATATATGCCCAAAATCTGTACAGAACTTCATTATTGACTCCAAGATGAACATGAGCCACTAATGCCAGACCACAGCCAGCAAAGCCAACTGCACCTTGTTGTGTGTCCAAAGAGGCATCCCAAGCCAGTCCAGAGAGGTGATACTCCCCCTCTACGCGACATTGGTCCAGCCTCAATTGGAGTGCTGCGTTCAGTTCTGGGCGCCGCACTTTAAGAAGGATGTGGCCTGCCTTGAGAGGGTTCAGAGGAGGGCCACCCACTTGGTTGGAGGCCAACAGGGCAGGCCCTATGAGGAGAGGCTGAGGGACCTGAACCTGTTCAGCCTCAGAAAACAGAGGCTGAGGGGGGATTTGGTGGCTGCCTACAAACTCGTTAGGGGAGATCAGCAGAAAATAGGAAGGATCCTATTCCCCCCAGCACCACCTGGGGTGATGAGGAACAATGGCCAGAAGCTGCTGGAGAATAGGTTCAGGTTAGAGATTAGGAGGCACTGTTTCACTGTTAGGGTGGCTAGGATCTGGAACCAACTTCCTAGGGAAGTGGTCCTTGCTCCTACCTCGGGTAAATTCAAAAAGAGGTTGGATGAACACCTGTCTGGGGTCATGTGATCCCAGCGTGTGCTCCGGCCAGTGGCGGGGGGTCAGACTAGATGATCTATTTAGGTCCCTTCTGACCCCTAACTACTATGAAACTATGAAACATAGCCTTAAATATGGCCACAGTCAATATGAAGTAGCAAGATGCAGCCATATACTCACATTATTCTAGTATATGCTGGGCCTGAATTGTCAAGATATATTATACATATTTGTATAGGGAATAGCTTGACCATTCACTGCAACTGGCCACCCAAATGACCAAATCACACAAAATTTGTGCATGCAGTTCCTGATTCGCATATCCAATGGCTGAGACTGTGCATGCAGTGTAAGAGTAAAGCCAGTGAATTATTCTCTGTTGTAGCATACACATGCTGAGGACAGTATAAAGAGCAGAACTGAATAAAAGTCCTGGGAAATTCTTCTTCCACATATTATAGAGAGCCAAATAATGAGACCATATTTGGAATGCTTTGCATATTTCTGGTCATCAGATTAGAGAGATGAAGAAGGTAAAGCAGAGGGCAACAACAATGCTACCCAGAGTCAGTGATCTTCAGTCATTCACAAAGGTTAGAGTAACTAGGTCAAAAGTCTCCAGACAGGAAGAACAAAGAGCTAGTCTAGTGGAACAGCCAGGCAAAGGAGGAATTCAGGTGCCGAAGTACCAGCCTGGCAAGAGTCTAGAAGGAGAGTGGAGGCAACATGTGGGATATGGAAGGTGGGGGGTGGGGTTCTTGACTGATCCCATCTGGCCATTACAGGGAATAGTACTGGCAGGCACTGGAAGGTAGGAAGGGTGTCATTGTGCAGATTGTTTGAGATATGGAAGGAGCAAAGGAGGAAAACTCAGCCCTCGAGGCTGGCTCTTACGGAGGCAGGGGATAGAGTAGAGAGGAGCCAACTATAGTCTACAAATGATATTACATGACAGGGTACCTGGGATAGCAAGGGACTGGATGCCATGACCAAGGCAGCTCCTTCAAGTCCTCTGGTCCTGGCCCAAGGAGGATGGCCTTGCTCACTGATGCCCTGGAATGGCCAGTGTCTCTTACACAGATGAATGAGCACACACATCAGATCCACACACTGTCTGTACATTTGGAGCCAGATCTTACCTGGTGTAAATCAGGTGATATCCTGAATCTGAAGATACTATGTTGATTTCCGGCAGCTGAGGAGCTGGACTGAGAGGTTCAGTAAAAGCCAGATGAAATGGGTATATCTGGGAATGGGATTTTAACATTGGGTTTTAAGCCAACGTGCCCCTCCCCCCTCCCCCCAGCTAGTTTTGGAGACCTGAACTATAAAGCTCTAAGTGCACAATTAATCCCCACTGTCTCTAGGAAGGGCTGGTTTGGGCCTGTAACTGGGAACATGATCATTACAAATTTTAAACCAGGACCCCTGGAGACAGAATGCTAATACTTACTACACCCACTGGAACACACTCCCCAGGGAAGGGATGGATCCTCTACCTCAGGGGTTGTTAGAGATACAGGGTACTTGAGAAGGCCCTAGGGGGTATGTGCAGGCGGGGACAAAGCGCCATCATGCACCATCCCACGCTGCTGCACAGGTACAGGCACCGGCCAATTGCAAGGGGTGGGGGGAGCACGCACGTGGCAGCTGCCGCTGCTCTGCATTTGGCCACACCCCCCCCAACCCACGTCCAGCCGCTGGGGGTACACTGCTCTGTGACTAGCCGCCAGGTATACGCTGATCCAAAAAGACTGAAAAACACTGCTCTACCTCTTGATGTCTCTGGATCCAGGCTGGCTGCCTTTTTGGAAGACATGCTCTAGCTAAGAGGCAAGTTACTGGGGTCAAGGCAGGGGCAAGTGGGCAATATGTAATGACCTGAGATATACAAAAAGTCAAGACTATCTGCTGTCTTCTAGCCTTAAACCCCATCAGTCTAAAACTACCATCATCTCTTTAACAACCACAGGTCTCAAACCCTCAAGTTCACATTTCATCCAAGGGACAGTACCTTTAGGCACTCATCCCTCTGAACAGCCAACAGCATGGCCTGCAGCCTCCCAACCTCTCCCTACAGATGGCTTTGCTACACACTGACGTAGCCTCATACCACCAATTTATCAGGTGAGGACAGCAAATGTCCGTGGTTGCAGAACCGCCATACAACTAAGGCTGGCAGACAACCAGCCATACAACTAAGGCTGGCAGAAATGTAAGAGTTGGTTGATATTCTCAGCCACTAGAAGTTCAAATGGAGGCCTAACTTTGAGATCTATCTTGACCAGAACACTGGAACAGACTGCCTAGAAAGGCTGTAGAATCTCCATCTGCAAAATGTTTTAACTGCAGGTTAGACAAATTGTTGCCTGGGATGCTTTAGACCAGCAGTTCCCAATCTGTGGTATGCATACCACCAGTGGTACACAGACAATCTGTCAGTGGTATGTGTTAACAGTTTTTTTTATAATTACTTTATATGACAAAAATTTGCTGGGGTACTTAAGGTTGTATTGTTCTAAAATGGTGGTGTGCAGTCTGTCAGAGTTTGGGAACCGCTGCTTTAGACAGAGCTGGTCCTGCTATGAGCTGGGGTCTGGAGGGGATGACTTCGTAACGTCCCATCCAGTCCTGTTTTTCTATGATTCTATGACTATATGAGACCAGATCGTCAGCTGGTGTAAAAATCAGCAGAGGTCCCTGCATTGTTTTACAGCAGCTGAGATCCACTCTTTGCAAGGGTGACTAGTTATAAATCCAAAATCCTAGAAAGCTAAAGCAACACTGGAGTTCTAGTCTATATTTAAACTGTAACTCCAGCATCAATACCTCTGTGGAGTAAACAGCAAGCACTGAAGCTTCCAACCAAGGCAATAGATACAAAACCACTGCAAAGGAAAGATGCTCATGCAGAGCCAAGAGAAAACCCTAAAGGAAGGAGGCATTGTTAACTCGCACACCATCTAATGGTGCTGCTGGAAAGAGAGAAGCTGGGACATTCCGTGAGCAGGAGACCCACTAGCACTAGCACTGAGTAACAATCTGCAGCCAACATAACAGAAGCACTAGAGTGTCAGAAATGAAGTAGTCTCGTGGGGATAACAACAGGAAGTTTGGGGTGAGTAAGAGAGGCTTTGGCTCAGTTTGTGATGGAGGGAAGTGACAGGTTAAAAATAACAAAGGAACGGAAAACAATGATGGAACACGTTCAAAAGAGAAATCCCCAGCAGAGAACAGCAACAGCTGGAGCAGCGGCAAGAGCCTGAACTGGGTGATCCATGTTAAAGGAAACATACGCAAAGCAGATCGCGGCAGCAGGGAAGCAAAACACGGCTTTTGTGGTGAGGAGCAGGGAGTGAGAAGAATGTTTGGGAACTGGAAGAAAGGTCTGGGAATGGGAACCCAAAAGGGGGGGAAAAAAAAAAAAAGACGCCTGAAAAATAACAGAAAATCTGACCCAACAGGAAAGGGAATCAATGAAGTCAGCCAGGATGTAAAGGCCAAAATTAAAAATCCATAAGGCCACACGGGAGTGCACTGTTTGCTTTAATGCAAAAATGGCCACCTGAAAATCCTGTTAAGACAGGGTTCTGGACACTACATACAAGAAAAGCAAAGTTCAGAGAAGCCAGAGCTCTGCAGGGGAGCATGCCTGACTTCACCATTGGGCCTGGTCCTGGTCCTGGATGGAAAAGATCATGGATCATTTGATGCACCAAAGGAAGAGAAGAATTATGGGGCAAGTCACAGGGCCAAATCAGCCCTGCCACTTGTAAATGCATTTACACCAGAATAAACAGATCTAAAAGCAACTGAGTCAAACTCAGCTCTCAGTTACAGTAGTTTAAATCTAGACCAGTTCCACTCACCATAATGGAGCAACATCATATAAATATCTAATAGCAGAATCTGGCCCATGACTTGCTGGATAAAAAAACATCCCTCCTTAGGACTCTGAAAAATATCTTGGCAAGATAAGGGCAGTTTCTAAGTTTTCATATCAATTTCACTGACCCATCTAAGATCTGAGGTTAGCTCAAACTGAACTGTCTGTGATTTTTTCAGGAGGCCACCAACCAGTTATGGGATAGAAATGATTTTCAGGCACTACTGACCAGAAGTCGGAGTCTTATCTCACAGCCAAGTGAACCTGTAGTCACACTACTGAAGTCAGTTCAGTCACGCTAGTGTAAAGTTGGAGTGGGTAAGCTCAGACATTATATATGAAAATTTAAACCAGTGACTTAGATGTGAAAGACTGCAACTCAGTGTGAAGGGCAAGGTACATTTAACAAATACATCCTTCTAGCTGAAGAATTAAATCTCGCCCTTGACAAGAGGTAGATTCCATGCTCTAAGTTCTTTCCCATCTCTAACTTCTACAAGTTCTACGAGTTTTCACAGGAAAACTCCAGTGTAGCAACATCAAAAGAGGAAGAGGAGGGACTGATAATGGTTTCCAAAGACAAATCAGTGATACCCTCATGATTCACCTGCTTGCAATGCTGCTTTATTCTAATGAAGTGTGACTCTCCACTGACATGGATAGAAATGGCATTGTAGATTCCCATGTTTATTTGATCACAGGTCCCATACCAAACCATGTAACTTCACAAATGAAGGGCATCACCCTAATTATAATAATGATAGACCAAATTATACCCTTGTCAGCACCTGTGCTTTCAATAACATCTGAAGATACTGGGGTTACATATAGGTATAATAAAGACTGAATTTGCCCTGCGTAAGTAGCAAGTGTGCCCTTGGGGAAAAAGTTCAACTGGACTTTCAGGTGCTAGGGGAAGCATACAGGAAATTCCTCAGATGAGCTGGTCTTTCATGGATTGAATATGATAGACACAGCACCCAGTCATGCCACCATAACAGATACCCATTGCTGGACCAGGGACACACTTTAAGACTTCTTACTAATTACCCAGAACGGATTACACTTGCCAATCATTGAAAGCCTTAGAAAGCCAGCTCTGTGATGAAAACAGGGCAGATACACTGTGCTCACAGTGCTGAATGAGAAAGATCATTGATCATTTGATGCAAAGGAAGAGAAGAATTATGGGACATAGCATGAGGAGAAGAGCACCAGGGTCACATGAGATGGTAGGAAATAGATTACAGCACATATAAACCATGTGTGCAGTGGGAGAATCGCTTTGAGATATGGAGACCCCCAATTCTGATCTCATCTGCACTAGTGTAAAGTAGAATTCCCACTGAAGGTAGTAGAGTAAACAAGGATCAAGTGTGCTCAGGATCAGGCCCTCTCTGTTAATCCCTGGAAAACAACTTGTGGCTAGTGACAAACATTAGCAGTGTGACCATCAGCGGTTTACATACTTCCACAGCATGCCAGGATTCCCATTGCTTTATTCTACTGCTTTAAAAACTTGTGACCTTAAAATCCTTTTATTCTTATAATAACAGGCTGCCACATGTGTGGAGAGGATTGTCAGAGAAGGCCCTGTGATGCTTCTGAAACTTAAGAAGGGCAATATAGGAAGGAAATGCTCTGCACTTGCTAACTAGCTACACTTCCAGAGGCAGGAACAGTTGCCCCAAAAGGATTACAGTCAGCTCCAAAGTGCCATACCTCCCTGATGGGGAAGGATGCACATCTCCAAGAGGGAAGCAATAGGGGGATGAGTGAAGATGCGATGTGGGTAACTACCCACCAGGGGAGGGTGTCTATGGGCAATAACTATTCCCTACCACCTACTGGCTTATAATAAAACCTGGGTAAAAGGTGCATCCCCACCCTATAGCTCAAATCCTGCACCAACAAACCAGCTCTGACGCCCCCCAATTTCCCTCCCAGACCCCTCACACATGCAGAAAACGCACTCTGGACCCCCACCTTCCCCAAATGGAAGCATTCCGGGTGCTTCCACCTCTCTCAGGCATGTCCCAGGATCATTCCCCACGCCCCTGCTAGTGAACTCAGCTTCAGAGCTCACCCCTGCTGCCCTCCCACAACAATCAAGTTCTAGATTGCATATCCTCCCAAATGCATGAGAGCTGCCCCCACCTCCCATGCAACACCCAATGACCAGCCTCCCTGGCCTCAGCACTCAGATGCCATGGGGCTGCAGAGCTCTGGGAGATATAAGAGTCCTTGATCACTCAGAACCGCT
>NW_005841844.1:1670336-1678166 GCF_000455745.1 Alligator sinensis
GGAAGGGATCATTCTGAACTCCAGCTCTGATCTCCTGCACAACACATGCCATAGGAGCTGGGCCTCCCCTAAGCCCATAGCTCCTCACTGAAAAAGAGCTGCTCTCCTGGTCTCATGGCAAAGGAACAACCCTCTTGACACCCTCCTTTCCTGCCACCTGCTCCTCTCAATGGAAGGGATGCCTGTGACACCCTCTCCCTGATCCTCTTGCCCTTCTGCCCAGGAGTAGTGGCACTGAGCTGGCTAGCACTCCACTTGGCTCCAGGGGAGATGCCTCTGGCTGTCTGGCCCCATTCCTCACCCTCACCAGGGCAGCCCTTGTACTCACCATGGGTGAACAGGTTTTTCAAGCCCTGGGAGTGCAGGTGTCTAAGAGGCCTGGGAACTTCAGCGCTGACATGCTGGCAGGAAAGCAACAGCAGGAAGGTGAATTTACCTGCCCCCAGTTGAAGAACAGCTTCTGCCCCCCCGTCTCCCACCCCTCCCCCGGCAAACTAACCTGTTAGGGATTCCCGTGGGGCCGCATTCACTTGCACCAGCTTTCCCCTGGTGCAACTCAAACTGGCCTCAGTGCAAACACTCCTGACTGTTGTCTGGGTAAAAGAGACGAGCCAAATCCCCTTTGGAGCCCTGCCCTTTTCACCCTACCCCTCCTTATGAATCACTCCCAAGCCAGACCAAACCCCTGCTCAGCTTTGCCTATTCCCTCCCCATCTGGCTGCACACCTAGGCAAAGGGGGTCATTTTTTCCCCTCTTGCTGTTTGCTCCGATCACCTCTTACCCTCTGCCCTCCCAGTCCTACCTTCCCTCCCTTTTCCTTTCCCCAACAAAGGACTCCCCTTTTAGAGATCCCACCTCCCGGCTTCGCCACCCAGCCCATCTCCCCCTGGACAAAAAGGAAATACGTTTTTATAGAGAATGCTTGACACCCATCGCTTCCTTGTCCACTGGGTCTCATCACTCCCCTTTGCCCATCTCCTCCATTTACGCTGTAAGTTCTTCTTACAGGGACTGTCTCTTACTCTGCACAGCTCCCAGCACAACAGGGACCCAATCCTAATTAAGGCCTGTCAGGATTATGGCCTTCAAGAACACTGCTAGTTATGAAAAAGGGGTTCACAGCACATTTCTTTTGTGCTGGGTACACCCTCAGGAATAAGGCATGTGGAAGAGGTATGAAGAAAGCGATCTCAGCTTCCTCACTCAGTGGGAAGTCATTTTGGTTTCAAATAAACAAAAAACAGGGTTTGAAACACTGGGGGGGGGGGCTAAATACCCTCTGAATATCCTTTAACCCCCTCTTGCGTGCAAGGGAGAAGGAAATTTCATTTCCGGCCCTGCTAACCAAGCAGGGGAAGGACCCAACTGAGGCAAAGCTGGAGTCAGCCAGAGACCAGGCTGTTTTGAGCCTGAAAGGCCCCTCTGCTCCTGGAAGTCAAAGTTGAGACAGAGGGGAAAAAAAATCTTCAGCACTATATTCTAGTTGAGCAACAGAGCATGATTAAACGATGGAGGCTTTTCGTGGTCTGGTGAGTTTAAGCTATGAGCTGAAAGTTTAACTATTAATACACTTAATCAAGGGGTCGTTCCTTCACCAAAGGTTTGGAAAAACAAATTCACCATTGGTGGGGGTGGGGAAGGACTGGAGCGGGTCAGCGCAGCCCAGGCCCAACACTCACCAGAAGCAAACTGCACCCCGCTCCCCAGGCAGAGAGCAGCAGATCTGTGCAGAGACCAGGGGGGACAGGCAGGCGGGGACTGGCTCTGGCCTCCTCATTGTGAGCCTGAATGTGGCCATTAAAGCGCATGATGGAGTGGCAGACAGACAAAGTGTGGAAACACACACCACCACACTGGCAGGAAATTCAGAGCCTTCCAAGCGCGGAAGGTATTTGAATAGCAAAGGTAACAGGAGGAGGTGCCAGCTGCAAAGTCCCAGATGGAGCTGGATTCAGCCCTGCCCCCTTAGCACAGGGCTGGGCTACTGATAGGAGAGATGGGCCCTGGCCCAAACCAGCCATCTTGGCTGCTTGGCATGTTCTGCTTCGACCCTCCTCTAAAGAATCCCCAGGCCTAAGCTGATGCCATACTGGGAGAGAAACTCTCACGCCAAGGATTGTGGAGCAGGCCCTCAGGGGTTGTAAACTGGCATGGTGCCATGGAAGGCCAAGCAGCTCCCATGCGCAGAAGTCCTGGCCCTGAATTCAGCCTACAGAGCGTGCACACAGCCCCTGCCAAAGCCTCTAGGCTGAATCCTAAAGGTGAAGCAATGGGCCTTGCTGCATGCGGCAGGTCTGCAAATCCAGGGTGCAGGGGTGGAAGAGCTGTGCAGCCAGTAAGAGGGTACAAGGGAAAGCAGCATCCTCCACTACTTCCCTCACTTACACCCGGCTGTCCACTCCCCCTCTGGGGGCAAAACAGCCCTGACAGCAGCAGACACAAAGGAAGTCAAGAGCTGCCTGGGGCTCTCCTGTACACTCTGAGTCCAGCATGGACTCCAGACTTTTTACAACCAAGACAGATTAAAGATGCCAGGACGATCCCTAGGATCAAGTCACTCATGTCCTCAATCTTTCAGTGCAAGCTGTGCAGCTGTGGCATCCACATGCATGCCCTTAGGTCCAGGGTCTGGATTGAACAACAGTTGAGAGCAGAATCAGGCCTGGTGAGCATAACGTATGCCTCGGCTCATCACCCTTCACAGTCGGCTTGGCCCACTGCATTTCTGACTATTCAGATTTCCACTTCCAGGCCCCAAGTCCACTCTCAGGCGTGCCGGTGTAAATCAGCGGAAGATCCATGGAGGTCAATGGAGTCCAACTGAGGTAAAGCTGAGATAAGCAGAAATCAAGCCACCCTGCTCTTTTTTCTATGGATGCCAAAATTTCACTCAGCCTCAGGCTGGGCTTTACCACAAATTCAGTCACTCCCCTCACTGCAGCCTTCCCTGCGGTGGGGGGCTAAATCCCCTGCTGAGGTGAACTGGCACAGCTCCACTGAGGGTGACGAAGAACAGAGAATTTGGCTCACAGTGGTTAATTTCCCAGAGACCCAAATGTCTTATTCCTCTCCTGCCAAGCACAGCTCAGACCCAGCTGCCCACTGAGGCACAAATCAGATGCCGTTCACTCCCCTGATGGTGGTGGCCTTACACAGGGGTAAGCAGATGTAACAAGGAAGAGAATCAGGCCTACGACAGCTCGGGTCTTCCACAGTGAATCAGGATCAGCTTTGGACTCCACCTCGCTGTGTTCCCAGCCCTTCTGCAAGGCCTAAAGAACCAGCTCCCCAAGTAGTGTACCTCTTCCGCACTGGAGTAAGTGGGGCGACACGGATTTATGGCAGCAGGGGCTCTAGCCCAAAGGGCTCTTGCCAGAGCTAGGAAGTGAAAGAGCAAATGTAGTTGGTTTTTTGTTTATTTAAATTTGCCGTATTCCAAGCCGAATTAACCACAACAAATTCCAAATCCGTGAGTCAGTCCAGAACCATAAGTGACCCTACTACAGGCAAACATCCTCCACCCCCATCTGGGGCTTCAGATATTTCCCAAACTGTTGGTGGGCATCCTACTTGCAGGCCCAAGCCCAGAGGCTTGTGGTTTGAATGTCCCCAAGTTTTGCTTGCCCCCAGCCATACAGCCCCAAGAAGTAAGCTAGGAGGAGTCTTCCATTTCCATAAAGTGGGCATAAAGCCAAGACCTTCCCACTCCAGCAGCTAAGTGGTAGGTTTACTATACTTCACCTTAGTAGGTACTATCCCTGTGCCAGGAGAGCGGTCCTCCCCGGAAGCGACTAGGAAGACCACCTCCACGGCCATGGTGTTTCCCTTCCTAGGCAAGCGTAGGGCTACACTTGATCTGAGCCGACAAGAGGCTGTCAGGAACTTACTACAAAGATATATTAGTGCAACTCACGTTGGTCTTAGAAACAAACCAGAAATATTGTACAGAGCGTGATAATATTGTAGTATTGTACTGAACTCACAGGAGTACGGGCGAAGCCCCTGAGCTCCCCCCAGACAGCCCTCTATGTAACAGTTGGGAAGAAGGGCAGAACTTCCTCATCTAATCCATGGAAGGGTATGGAGCTTGACTCCTCACAGACCAGCAGCCACAGGGTCTGTAGGCAACAGACACCGTTCAGCAAAGATGAAGGCTCTGACTGGGAAGGGACAACCATGGTCCACTGTGACAGAGGCTCTGAGTAAGGGCTGGGCAAATCCCCACCCCAGCCAGCACCACGTTAGCACCACCCTCCTGCATGACTCCTGTCAGCTGCATCCTTTATCAAGGGGGAACAAGCAATTTTTTTGGAAATGGGCACCTATAATACGCTCCCTGTGCCAGTTAATTTCACAGGCGCACTTTGGCTGTTGGCCTCGTCAACTGCAGCTGGATCAGTCCTTAGATTTCAGGGAGTATCATGCCACTGGAGTGGAACGATGCCCAAAGTGAGAACTTGGGGCCAACTTCAGCACTGCAAAGAACAGACACAACTGCACCAAGGTCACTGGAGAGACACCTGACTGGGGTGATGCTGGGTTCATTTGATTGCCCAATCTTTCCCACAAAATCCATGTCAGGAATGAGCTGGCTCAAAGCCCCAAACAATTTGCCTGTTTTCCCTCCAAAGCAGCAATACCCTCTGAATAATATGTGTGCACTTCCATTCAAAGAGCTTTACATTGAGAAAAGCTCTTCCACACTCATCTCTCACACACGCATGCACCATCAGCAAAACCAGGGCTTCCCCCCTCCATTCAGTAACCTCTGCATGCTTCAAATGCCCTTGTTTAGCCCAGTGCAGACAAACACAAGTATCTTCTTTTATTATCTGTCTAATCCACAGCAAGCATTCAAGTTTTGCAATGTGCACTTTGCATTTGCCGTAAGTAAACAGAACTCCCAGACAAGTTCATTCAAAGAGTTTCATTCACATTCCCAGCAGAACTTTCAAATCGTTCCTAACATTTACTACACCAATTTCATTTGCCTAGCACTTTAAACTGTCATTTCCTCATAAGCCACCTTGCCAACTGTAATGTGCAGAGAAAGAACAGAGACTAGAAAAATGCAGAGAGCCAGAGTGAACTTTACCGGCAGAAAGCTATAGGCGGCTCTTTTGTTAGTTTACTTTTATTATCACGCTCTGATGGGTTAACCCCCACAACGGCTCTGGAGGTCAGATCGCAGCGTCCAGAGAGCCGATAAAACACGCATCTGCATACACACAAAAAAGGCATCGACTCGAATTCAAGTTACCAACTAACTCCACTCCCATGACAAGGGAATACTGCACACTACTGACTGCTCCCAACTCTATAGGGTGGCACTAGTAAAAACTGCATGACAAATTCATACCTGGCTGAGGCAGGGGAGTTTAGCTGCCTTTGCTCACTGTTTCCTTTACTAATGTGAGCAGAATCCTTGTCAAATGACACTTTTAAGGTTTTCATGCTCAAAGAAAAAATGAAGAATGATTTGTATTTGACATTGCATGGAGCATTCCCATCACTGTCTAGATGCCAGGGGTTATGCTTTTAAGGAGCTGCTTTGCACGGGTCCTTTAGGAGAGAAATAAAAAGCGGAGGAAAGGAACACTGTTTTCTATGTCCAACTGAAGGGAACTTTACAGTCCAGAGGAAAAACCTACTTCTGCCTTCTCATTAACCTGAGAAAGATAAAAATTTTTCTCCTTGGTTGTCCGTTAAAACAGTCCATGCTTCTTCCAGAGCAGGTCTTGAAAGCAAAACTATGTCACTATGAGTATGTTTAAAAAAAACAAACAGAAAAAAACCCTGTAATTACAGTAGTGCTGCCTAGAAGTGAGGAAATTCAGGCTGGGACTTTTGTTAAACCCCATTGCCCCTGCAGCCTATGTACTGCATGGAAGACCACCCAGTGTTTGGGGAATTCTCCAGTCCAGAGAGGGGATAAACATGGAGCTAACAATGAAGTTGCAGTCTGAGGGCTGAACTTCCTAGCGCTCATAGGGTCCTGTGTGCAGCTGCAAGCTTGGGGGCTCCTGGATAGCTTTGCTGAACCCCACTGCACCTGTAGCTGCAAATACTAGCATCCATGTTCCTACCAGCAATTTTAGAAGGTGCAAGAGTCTCAGGAAATGAGGCAGGGTCCCCATGCCAGGCTATGAGACCCAAGAAGTTTTGAAAATGCCCCAGCTGGGCAAAAGAATTAAAGGGCCACTGTCACTGCTGTCCCATTTAAGGCCTTCTCCCACAGGAATCAATAGCAAAACTCCCACTGGCTTCAGCAGGGCAAGCGCAAGCCACTTCTCCTACTCCAATGCTTCATTTACCTTTCAAGGTGCATACTGATAAGAAACATGCCCCTCCTTTTCATGCTGTGGGTTATACCTAGGTCCCTTGTGGGGGATTCCAGTCATTATTTTGAGACCCTGTGCTTTCCCAGCCTGCTACAATTAAATGGCCCAGTATCTACAGCTTTTTACTCCTTTGAGTAGGTGCCAGTCACACCAATCTTGCCAGTCACTTCATGAAACTATCTGTGGGAGTAAAGGCTGCAGGATTGGGGTCAAACAGCCCTGCACACATGTGATCTGCTATCACAGGATGTGTGTACAGCTTTGTTTATGTTTAGGACCCAGCCTTAGTAGCACTTTTTTTTTTAATCAATCATTTGAGCAAAGGATGAAATGACCCAAACCAAACAACAGGCTGGGATAGGAAGGACATCCCTCATTGTGTGGCACAGCCTTAAAAAGAGAAGTTAACCACTAGGCCTAAATGACTTGATAATATTGGGCTGAGTTGTGTGTACTAATCACAAATCCAGCAATCATTCACAAAAATCTACCAGGGGTTTACAGCTACCACCCTGCGCGCTGGATGCCTATTATATATATTACAACGTTGTACGTTGCCATCCTCTGCTTCCATTTAATCTTTTATTCCTGGAGTATGCTCAGTGCCCTCACATCACACGCAGGGGGAGTTGGAGCTCCAGCAGCCTAAATGGCATATTACCCATCCAAAGGAAAAATGGGGAGGTGGTATACTTTGCAACGAAAAAACCCCAAACTTCAGGTACTTGTTACACAGGGCTCCCATCTCCAGAGTAGCATCCTTCAGTGCTCAGGTATTGCAATATATATGTGGGGCGGAGGGGAGGGGAGGAAAGGGGGGGATTCAGTCTCCTGCCTGGATGATAAATTAGCTTTAAAAAAAGGAAGAAACAAAGATAAGAGGCTGGCTGCTTTAAAAAAGAAAAAAGAAAAACTATAGATGCCTACAAGCAAGTGACCCCAACAGTGAAGACTATAAATACCCTGTGATCTACAAAAAAAAAGAGCAAAAAAAAAAAGCCACCAGTGAAACTCCCGAATGGAAGTGACCCGAGCAGGTAAAGCTTCTCCCCCAGCAGCCAGCAGCCACCTTTCTTTTTCCAACTAATTAACTCAAACCTAGAAAAACAACCCTTTCGCCCCCCCCGGCAAGTTTGATGGAGGCCGGGAGGTGGGAGGCCGGGCTCGGCGGCTGCACCGCCAGCCCCTGGGAAGCAGGGCTCGGAATCGTTGCCAGCCCCTGAGCTGCAGCGGCGCTAGCGGGCGCCGCTCTAATCCGCTGCTCACACAAGCAGAAGGGTCAGCTCGAGCGAGCAGCCTCCGACGCCTGCTGCTCTCAGACACCATTGTAACCTGGGAAACAAACCAGTGATTAGATCTGGGGGAGGCGGCGGGAGGCGGCTGGAGGCGGGGGGCTCCTGATCAATAATGCAGTGTCCTGGGATAGAGGGAGGGAGGGAGGGAGGGAGCCCGGCGTCCGCCCGGCGCTGGAAACTGACATTTGCCATC
>NW_005841844.1:1680075-1703523 GCF_000455745.1 Alligator sinensis
GTTATTGCATTCTTTAATAATGTATTTTTGTATCAGTTGTCTCAGCTGCTCACCCTCCGACAAAGTTTGGTGTTAGCTCGCGGCATCATGTGACCCAGCCTGGGTAACAGAACCCCGGGGAAATAGTGGTGGCTGTCTCGGATAATAATTAATTAATAAGAGGATAATGTAATAACACTAAGCTCTTATATAGCACTCTCCTAGCACATTGTGCAGTTCCTTTGTCCTGTGACGTTTCTTTCAGTTCTTCCTATTTACTTTTAAAAAATCCCAGTTTAGCACCTCCCGGAACCCCCGCCAGGGTGTGAACCACCCTGCACAGTGCCCTGTTGACTTCAAGGGTCTGTGGACCCCTACCCCCCAAGCAGTTCTAAAATTAAAGCTGGATAGAAACCAACTCTAGAAACCAGCTACGGTACAGTTGTTGCACATTTTCAAGCACTAACTTTATAGCTGGTTGGCTCTTTTCATAGCTGGAGTGTCATTCTTATTGTGTGATAATTACTTTGGACAATTGTGTCATATACACAATGTGTAGCAGGGGCCTTAGGATCAGAGTCTTAAATGGCACAATTTCCGTGGACCTCTGAGGGGACCAAGATCTGACACGGTGACAGGCAGGCAGAGCAGTATATATTGAGGAAAGGGAGAAAGAGGTGTGTGGGGGATTGGCAGAGTGATGATGCTGATGATGATGCTAATACCTTAGTTTCAGATTGTGAACCACGTGGATCCCAAAGCAATGGGCCACTGGATCCAGACGCAATAGGCCACTATCTGACTTCATGAAATAAAAGATGATCATTATTGCCATTCTTTCTGTGGCACCTTGGTTTCCCGCTTGTTTGCTGGTTTTGTGACTGATGCCTAAGAAAGCTACAGAAGAGCTGGGATGCTGCCATGAAAGCTGAGCATGGAATAAATCTAAATGAAAATGCCTCCAGCCCAGCATCCTTCAGTTGCCATGCCCAAGTCACCCTTTGCTGTATTTTAGGTCAAAAGGCCATGTGACCTCTTCTCAGCAAATTTGTAGCCAGTCAATAATTGCTGGTGCCAGAAACTATTGACGAATTGGAAGGGCAACAGTGCAAAACTGTCTCCAGTCACATGAGGCTGTGGTAGCCAATGGTATGGTAGCTGGTAATCAAGGGGTGTCATTAGTAAATATGTCATGCATAATTTGAGGAGCACTCAGCCTGACTGATCAGCTGCAAATTCCTTTTTCAGTCTTTATACTGCGTTGGTGAACCAAAAGGGAAAGTGATATTTTCTGATTTTGCTGCTGTCTTCAGTTTGGATCTCAGGTGGTCTCTGGGTTCCATTTTCCACTCCCATGTGCCAAATAGCTTCAAGCCTGATGAACCTGCTCAGGGGAGTGAGGTTCACTGCACAGGGGTTAGGGTTGTAGAACCAGGCTTATAATCAGGATGTTTTAATATGCACACTAGTTCAACAGGCTGGCCTCTAGCATTACAGCTGCTGTTGTAGTTCAGGCTAAAATGCAATTTCACTGAAATCTCCCACTTTCTCCCTGCTACCTTCTTTTGGGTGGAAGTGTTCTAGCTTCTTACTCTTACTTTATTTTATTCATCATTTATACAGCACAGGTGTGCAGTCAGCACTAACCTAACAAGGCCCTGACCCTCAACTGGAGGCTGTGGGTGCTAACTTAATGCAATAAATACGGCAGATGTTGACAAAAGCGCAAATGGAAGACAAAGCATCCAATTCCCATTGACTTTGAAGGAGATCAGAGGGTCTAACAACCCCCCCCCCAATAACTAATAATAAATTAATAATAATACATTATTAAATAATAATAAACAATCTGTATGCTGAGTGCATTACAAACATCTCAGTAAATCTTATCAGTGCTCAAATGCTTGTGGTTAGAGCTAACCACACATTTTCTTTGTAAACTTTTTAAAATAAACTTTTCTTTTTCCTCAAAATTTGCATAGGGCAGGTACTTTTTTTTAAACTTTAGTTTCAGATTTTCATAAAAAAATTGAAAATCCAAAAGCTTTTCTTCAGGGAAAGGGGGGAGAGTTAACAACCAAAACCAGAAATATTGCAGTCCACAATATATTTTTTTCAGCCTTTAGCAAGTGAAAAGCAAAAAATTTGAGCTGAAAACTAATTCAAAAATTGGTTTTCCACAGCAATCATTTAGCTTTCTGTCTTTGAAAACCAAAACACTTCAAATGTTAGGGTTTTCGCTTCCAACAAAATCCCAAAACTTTCTGCTGAAAAATGTTGACAAAAATGAAAACTCGCGTTTGTTTTTGTTTGTTCTCATTGTCGTAGGAATCAAACTCATTTGCCAAGGGACTCTATTTACAGTCTTAAATAAGACAAAGATACAGACAGTGTAGGGGGGAAATGGGTATAACATAAAGGTGATATAAATAAGCTGCTTGTGTTTAACACGTTTTGCTAATTCCAAGGGAGTTGCATTTTCAAAAGCACTCCTTGCTGACATAACTGCTATCACTGAAGTCAACAGGAATTTTACACCAGATTCCAGTGGGAACAGAATTAGAGCAATGCTTGGTGCTTTTGAAAATCCCGCCATATGCCTTCAAAGACTATGATTTTGATATTCCATATCCTCAGAAGGGTACAGACAAGAACAGCTGTGTGAGAGAAAAGAGGCAGGTAAAAGTGCTATTACTGCACTCTACTGGCAGGGCAATTTTAAATATTAAGGTAAACATTTTTAAAGTGTCTAAATGACTTAGGCTGACAAGATTCTTTGGGTAAATCCGATATCTTTTATTAGTCCAACTCAAGTAGTTGGAAAAATTCTTCTTTGCAAGCTTTCGGGTACAAATACCCTTTGTCAGGCTGAGGAAGCGTCTGCAGTAGGTCTGTGCGCTGTCTCACATGCATACTGGTTTCTGGCTTCTTTACAATTTCAGGAAGAGCACAAACCATCTGCAGATGCTTCCTCAGCCTGACAAAGGGTATTTGTACCCGAAAGCTTGCAAAGAAGAATTTTTCCAACTACTTGAGTTGGACTAATAAAAGATATCGGATTTACCCAAAGAATCTTTCCTGCCTATGTCCTTAGACTAACATGGCTACAACCTATACCTCTAAATCAGCATTTCTCAACCTATGGGTTGGAACCCAAAAGTGGATTGCAATAATATATGAAAGGGTTGTGAAAAAAACTTTAAAAATGGATTCCCCTTTAAAGAAGAAAAATGTGGGAAACCGTGGTTTTTCCCTTGCAGGCTGGCAGAGTTTCTCCCCACCCTCTGCTTCCCCACACACTGGGGGACTGGAGTCTGAGGGCAGGGGCAGCAGGTCGAGAGCGAGGGGCAGTGGGTCGGGACTGACCATTGATGTTTACAAATGGGTCCTGGTACAAAAAAGGTTTAGAAAGAAGCACCACTCTAAATGACTTGGGAACCTAAATCCTGTTTACAGAAAGAACTTTGAAATCAATGGAAGGCAGGCATCCATGCAGTTTTAAAAGTCCACTAGGTACCAATGTGCATCAACAGGTGCCTAAATCCCTTTGAAAATCTGTCCCTTATTCACCTGCTTTTGAAAATTTCACCTTTTCATCCATAAAATCAAAGGCTATTTTGGAAAGCTGCAACTTATCCCAAATCTCACAGGCAAAGATAAGAACAACCTAGATCCGCATTTCATTGTCAAACCATGACACCATACCTGTATGGAAAATCACTTCTATACTCTAAGACTGCACAAAGATTAAAATGATAAACAACATCTATTGGAATATCATCTGCCAATACAAAATAGGGCTGCATATGCATAACATAATTTCTAGCCACTAAGACTTTTTATGGATCACAGGGATTTCTGTTTAAGGTATGTGCTTGGTCTCCATTGTTTCAGTGCCTTATAACATCCTTGTCAAGTAGAACATTGCTATTATACCCATTGTACAGATGAAGAACTGAGGCATGGAGAAGCTAAGTGACTTGCCAGGGATCATGTGAGAAGCCTGCGACAGAGCCTAGGTTGGCTGAATCTGGATTTCCTGAGTCCCACTCTTGCATGCTAACCATTGGGCCTCCCCCTTTCCCATCCCGTCTCCCAGTCAATGATCACATATGAGCAGACTCAGACTAATTCAGTTATTAACATAATTTCCTGTATTTTTCTCTCAGAACACTGGGAAAACATCCACTAAGTTATGCAAGAAGTGGAGCTGGTAAGCCTTTCCTTTATGTCATTTTGTACCTTTAAGAATCCACAAGCTACATGACAACCACAAATTGTTGCTTTATTCGTTTGCTACGCATGAACTTAGAGTAGCTGCTGTAGGTCTGTCATACATAAGGCAGAGATCATGTTAGCTTACATCAGACAGATCAAGGGGTTTGATGGTAGGCACTGTGCATACCCGTAGCATGAGACGGTCTTACATAAGGTCAAACAGAAAGCCGGTTTCAAAGCCAGGTTTAAACCTAGGATCCCACTGCAGCTACTTAATCACAAGAGCATTAATGAGGCCAATAGAAGATTCATTCAACCCGAAGCATCACACACTGCTCACACACAAAAGGTTCTGCTTTGGTACAAGTTCAGATATTGTTTTAACAATGGTGCCTGAGACTGAAACACAAATGGATGTTTCAGGCATTTGGGAAAATCTGTAAAAGGATGGAATCCTTCAAAACATTCATGCTCAAAATTGAAAAAAAGCATTAGAGTGGTCTACATGGGATTCTACTTCACCCTGGGTGCATCTATACAAGATGCTTTACTGCACATTAGGCTAATCTAATGCTCAGTAAAGCCTCACTGTCTACACATGCACTGGACTTACTGTGCATTACATTAGTCTAATGCACCATTTGCTAGTACCAACACATATAGGTACCAGATAAACAGCATGTTAGGTAATGTGCAGTGGCACATGTTTAGATGCTGACCAGGAGCTATTTTGCAGCCCACACAGCTCTCCTGGCCCCATGCACATGGGGACCAGTGCCATGTGCACAGGGCGAGAGACAGCTGCCTCGGCAGCTGGCACAGCTCTCCGGGCTTTATACACATTGGGACCAGCCCCCATGCTCCCTACCAGCCCCTGGGCTGGCACCTGGAGGAGCCTGGAGCTCCCTCTGAAGGGTGCAAGAAGGCAGAGTAGGACTGGAAAAGCCCTGGAACAGACTGCTCCCATTGGGCACAAATCTGCACCCAACAGGGTACACATGTATACATGTTCCCAGGCTCAGTTTACTGCACTTTATTTTACTGCACAGTAACCTTACTGCATGTTAATGCATGTGTAGACACTCCCCTTGTGCATTAGCACATTAACTATTGCAGAATAACTATTCTTAATAAGTGTATCTACATGCACAGCTGTTAGCTACTTCCCTTGGAATCAGCGCGTACAATAGAGCAATGCCTGCTTTTGAAAGAAGTGTGCAGGATAGCAGGTGGATAGTTCACAGTGTTTTGTCTTACTGCCAAGCCTAGTGGCCCTTTTTGCCACAATGCTTTGTGGGGCACTTATTAGAAGCCACTAGGATTCTAGGACTTGAGATCAAAGTTGCAAATTCCCATGATGTCTTTCCGAGGATCATCACTGTTTTGTCAGACAGCACCCTGCTCCATGCCACCATGCTGACCACTTCCACTCACAGATGGTGCTGCAGGGGTATCACTGGGTGGCTTTCAATTTGTAAGCCAGCTGCCATGCTGCTGAGCAACTCACAGTTGCAGGAGGAAGAGGCCGAAGAGGAAATCCAGCAGCACCTTGTAGCTGAGCTTTTTCTGCACCAGGAAACAAGTGTTGACTGGTAGGGAAGGACTGCCCTGCAGAACTGGGATATCCAAGAACTGGGAAGAATTTTGGCTCAACGAAGATTTCTTAGAGATCAGAGTAGAGCTGTCCACCACAATCTGGGTTTGGTCCTAGCCTCCCAGGAAAAAATTCTTTTAATCTTCTCAGAAAAAGAAGAGCTCCAGTGGTACATGAGCCCAGCACCACTGGACTCCGGTTCCTGTACTTTGCTTTCTCAGCATCTAAACTTCTTCTTGCCTGTGTTGCAGCACTGAGCAAAGTGCAGGGAGTGACCCCTCTCGGCCATTTGCTGAGATAGAGGATCGTATATCTGCTTATTATGGTGGCTGCTAGCCTGTCAGGCTTATGCTCTCTTCTCCCAGATGGTGAGCAAATACAGGATGCCTGCACAACTCCAGACAGATGCACAAGGCATGGCTGCTATAATATTGTTGTAATAACAATGGTGCAAAGCTGAGGTATGCGCCTCACAGCCGCAAATGGACTAATCCTGGCTACATGCCAGGTTTGAATGAGAGAACCAACGTCCAGTCAATGTGACCCTACAGCAGTAAAGGGCATGCAGGTAAACAGGCCAAGCCTAGCAGGAGGCAAAGCAGTGTGGGATAGCTGTTGGAGGACTGCCAAAGTAGTGTAAAATAGAGAGGTGTCCATACAAACCTTATTCTACACTAACTCATTCAGAAATAAATTCAGTCTGCTTTCAGAATGGATCACAGGATTCATACTAATTGGCCAGTTCATTCACAACAGGAACTGTCTCATACTAACACAGGGCATTTCCATTTGAAAATAAAAATGTCAGTGTGAAATAGACCTGCCATGCAGCGACACTTTGCTTTCTTAGTAACAAACCTTGATTCCAGGAGTTGAGTTTCTTCATCTTTCAAATGCTTGTAAAAATCTCCTCATATCTGGATAGGGGAAAAGCCCTGGGATCAGGTTTTGCAAACCCTGGCACACCTTTTCCAAACAACTCATAGAGCTGGGAAGTCCCTGTGAGCCTGCAACACTAATAACAAACAAATGGAAGGGGCTCCTTTCAGACACAGAGGTCCTGCTTTAGGACAGCATTAGCTCCAGTCATACCCTGGTGTAATCAGCTGAGTTACACCTGTGAGAGGGAGCATTGCTGTGGAGCTGGTCATTTTTCTGAGCCAACTTGTGTACTCCTGGATGCTGGATGTCTTACATGCTTATCTCATTACATCTGAGATTAGAATTTGTCTGCCTTGTTTCCTCACTGTAGCTTCATATGGGAGTGACTCCACTGAAAGCAGAGAAATTACATCAACATAAAACTGGGGAAAGACATCAGAGAATCAGGCCCCACACTCTCACTTACTGCTGAAGTAATAACTACAAATAAGGGACCCCAATTTTGATCTCTGTTCCACTGGTGTCAGTGGAGTTATACCAGCCTATGAGGTGTTGTTACGATCAGAACATGACCCAGACAAAACCATCTTTTAAGTAAGAGATACCCAGGTGTGCTGTGTAAGAAGCCACCATAAGGACTTGTTAATTTTTAACCCAGCTGCCTCCCACAGGGTGAGCACTAACCACAGCAGTGCATTCCAGTTAGAGTTATCGGGTACATGCAAAGGTCAAACAGCAGCTTCCCCAGGAACCAACAAGCCCTTACTGTAAATCAGCCATGGGGTAGAGGGATACATCTGTGCCATGCCTCTGCAACAAATTCATTCTCCTTGTCAGACAGCCACATATTTATATAGCAAAGACCCTGTGGGCTGAGTCTTGAGGAACATGCCCCTGGGAGGCATGAGCAAAGTACACTGCTGCATTCCAGGAATGGGTAATGATGCCCATGGTTTGAGACAGTCCTGTGGTTAATTTGCAACTATGCCTACAGCTGCATAGGAAATAGCCTGGCTGGCACTGCCCCCAGGGACAAGCCCAAAAACACAAACCGGCTGCAAGAGTGGTGGGCAGAAGTTGGGTACCCTGATGCAGCTGGCTTTGAGGGGCAACAGGAGGAGGAGCCACACTACACAAGAATAACCTCTAGGGCCTCTAGGCAAAGAAGTGAAGAACAGTACATTCAACTGAAACCCCATGGGGAGTTTGAGAGGTGGAGCTGACAAGGGGCAGGAGGAGAGTGGGACTGGATTGGGGAAAAGCCCCTCCCCCCAATTTTTATATTTAGCTGGCAAGGAATGGTTACCCTGCTGTATGAGGGCAACAGTCCCAGGGGAACACACAAATCTAGCTTTGTGCTCCAAGTGTACAGGTGAGGCCCACTACAGGGTGCAGAGACTGTGGAACAAAGAGATTGGTGTTTCCTAGGGGAATTACCTGCTGGGCAGGAGGTGGGATTATTTGAGTTGCCCACCTTAAAGGTCCTTATGTACATACTCAGCTAGGTCCATGAGAGATGGGGCCAAAGTGGACAAATTCTATGTTTTTGGTACTTGAAGTCCAGTAAGCAAGCAGTGCTCACTCAGGAGCTGAGCTCACTCTGCAGCATAACCTGAGCTCTGGTCCTTGGTCCCTACTGCCTGCTGAAGGCCAATGGAGAAGAGCTCACTGTTGATGGTTATGGCAAACACCTTAGCCAGTTGCTGGCTTCTCTGAAGAAAAGAACTATAAAGGCTTTGCACAGCATCCTTTTGATGCTGACACTCCAGCAAATTTTTGCCCACTCTTCAGTCTTCTGTGTTAGGATGAAGTGCAAATCTCCTAAAGCTAACCAGTTTGTGGGCCTGGAAATGTCTCAGAGACTTTACTGGTGGCATAGCTAGATAGATAGCTAGATAGATAGATAGATTTATCCGAGCACTGGATGAAAAGCTACCAGCAGCCACTGATGCCCTATTCATGCTATGTCATTGGCCCACCTGGGAATTGTAGCAGGACAACTTAGGTAGTCCTGTTCCTTCTGACCAGAAAGCTGACTCCTTATTGGTGTCTGGATTCAGCTGAACAGGTGATTTTTTTGACCTAGAAAACCCCAAATGGCAAAAGACCTGCCAGCGTGACAGACCCTCCTGCCTTGTGTTCCACTGCAGCAGCTGTGATCATCAAGCTGCAGCCTTGATACAAAGAAAGGGGTGGGACTCCATACAGGACATTTTCTATAGAAGGATTTGATTTGGAATTCTCTTCCCTGTCTGGTCTGAAATCGCCCAGATCTGACCTTCAAGGCACATTGCAAAAGCCATCTGTTTGTTCAGGCTTTGCAGGAGGTGAGCTGTGATGTGGCAAGGGGTGGGGGAATTACCATATCATTTCATATCTTCCTTGTTGGTGGTGGCTCATTTCTGGTAGGGGGTAAAATGATTCAGCTGATTCTGCTAGTGGTTGACTGAATTCTAAAAATGCATCAAAAAGCACCAATGGCTAAGGCTGTGGACCTTAACAGACTTTAGAGATAGGGAGTTTGTATGAAATAAATATATGGTTTAGGGCCAGGCACATCACAGGAATGCTCTTGTCCGTGTGCCAGGGAATCGCCTGCAGCCCTGGGGAAGGCTTCACCTTATGGATCACCTTAGTCCCTTGCTAACCTCTGCATATCAACACCTGGGAATGCCCCAGAAAGGTGAAACCTCTTTCTTTTCTGTGTACAGAGAAGCTGCAGATCAGGACAAAGCAAAAACCTGAAAGGACCAGTCCTTGCAAAGGCAGGAAGCTGACGCACACCCAAGAACCTGAGGAGCAGATTCTCTTGACTAGCCAGAGGATGTTCAGCGTCAGCGCAGAGGGGAATGTGCAATGGTGACTAGATACAACCTGGCTGGCTGTCCACTCCTGGGGCTGCCTCAGGCCCAGCTGTCCTTTGACATAAATCAGAGCAGCCTGAAGGCTCTCATATTCTGCACCAACAGCCTCTAGGAATTGCTCAAGCAGCTAAAGAACTGCCAGACACAGCAACCCCATTTTCCCTCGCCACTCTCCATGTGGTGGAGACAGGGAGGAGTGCAGCAAACATGCTTCTATCCCAATAGTTGCCAGCTTTTGCTCATCCATAGGCAACAAGACTGAGCCAGGAACTTGCTGCAGGCAGCACCCTACATTGCTCCACTTGTCAACCTGAAGAACATGTATGTGTGGAAAGCAAAGCTCCCTATGGCTGCCAGGAATGAGAAGGGTCTGATGGGCAACATGTTGCCTCAAAGCCACAGACCATGGTTTTGTGCTATTGGAGGGTTCCACTGTACAAGAGAAATTATCCAGGGGCCAGAGTCACCTGTGTCAGGACCCTACTAAAGCTGCATAAAGTGCTCAGAGACCCAAAACCCGAGGCACAGCACATTCTGAGCACCAGACAGCATAAAGAGCAGGGGATTGATGTGGCCTGCTGAAACATTTCATTCACAGCAGATCTCCAAAAGAAGAGCAGAAAAACATAGACATTTAATTGAGATTGCAGTTTTAGAAAAGATTCATAAGTTAAATTATTCCCCCAGGATATATAAAAAGTTACTTATGGCAAGAGCTAAATTGGGCATGATTCAATCAGGAGCTGTCGAGAAGCCATTACGCTATACAAGACGGCGCTGTTTTCGTACGCACATGGTAATAAGGCTAGTACGCTTCTTTGCAAAGTGGTAAAAGCAAGACAGGCATCTGAGCAGATGGATTAGATCTGACATGCTGCTGCTCCCTTTGCATGTATCAGTCACTCAAGGATAGCAATGAATAAAGGTCAGTGATTCACTGGGCAGGACACTGCATGGCACAAAAGAGTCACTGGCCCCCATTGCCAACAGGACAGTACTATACAAGATGGTGCTGTTTTACCAAACAGGCCAAGGAGGATTCTTGTGTCCATTTTATAGACCAGAAAGAGAAAATTAAGTGACCTGCTACAGACCAAGCAGAAAAAGGCCTGAGCCCAGATCTCATGAGTCCTAATCTATGGCTGGCACCACAGAACTGTCCTTGCTCTCTGTATGTTCATGTAATGGAAATCTGTCTGAATGGGCAAAGGAGCCCCTGCCACTTGTTGTGTGTAACCCCTATGCCTCTATTTCCCTCCATGCATATTTGGACTTTAGAGCAGATGATGCTTCCAGTGCTGGAGATTGCAGGGCTTCCAGTCCTGTGAGCAAAGGCCAATGAAGCTTGCCTAAAACAGAGCGTACAGCCAGCATCTGCACTACCCATACTGAGAGCCCTCTGTGGCACCAGTCCCCTTTTAATGGGGAGCAGATCTAGGGAAAGTGCTGACCAGGAGAAGCCCTTATGGACACAACTGCATGGGAGGGGTGCTCTAGGAGCATGTATTCAGGGGAAGGCACAGAGTAGAAGCAGGTTTCTGGGGAGCCTCCAGCTTTGATGACTTGTCTCATGGTACTCTGGGGGTGAAGGAAGCTCCACCTCATAATGGAACAGGACCTCACAGCAATTTCCTCCTGTAATTCCTCCCCAGCAGCATTCCCTGCAGAAGAAACTACCCAGCCCCTGGCTCTATATTATCCATGGCACTGACCACTGGGAGTCAAACTGCTGAGGTTACTACTGCAGAGCATGAGGCTCAGGCATCGCTATCTCCTGCAGGGAAACCTGATCATCGTTGCTGTCACATTCTGCAATAGCTGCAATCTATGATCTAAATTCAGAGGGGAGCATCAGATGGTGTAACATACACCTACCCCCACCCCCTTGTCTTTTAAGTTATACCAGCTGGACACTTGGAGGGCCAACCTATCAGCTGGTGTTATTTGGCATAGCTTCACCACTGATGTCTTTTGTAGCTACATCAGTTTACACTGGTTGAGACTCTAGCCCTAGTGGTCTACATGGGTATAAATCCAGAGTATCTCCATGGAAATCAGTGGATTTGCAGCAGTATAGCTCAGAGCAGAATTTGCCCACAAGTCTGACCTTTAAATTTGGTTCTGTGCATTGCTGTCAAGTATGGCTACTAAAATATTTCATTACAGGATTCTATTCCAGGAGGCTCAAAGGCCATCATGGGACTAGAAGGGACCTCAAATATCACCTAATCCAACCCTCTGCATGAATGCAGGATGCACTGTTCCTATACTATTCCCAACAAATCCTTTTCCAGCCTCTTCTTGAAATTCTCCAGGAAAGGAGATTCTAAAACTTCCCCACTGTCCTACTGTTCTGACAGTAAGAAAGCTTCTTCCAAGATTTAACCTAAATATGCTTTGCTGCAGTTTGAATCCACTGCTTTGTCTCCTACCCTCTACAGCAAGGGAGAACACTTGTTCACCCTCTTCTTCATGGCAGCCTTTCAAATATTTGAAAACTTCTGTCATGTCCCCCCTTAATCTCCTTTTCTCCAACAAAACGCACCTAGTTCACTCACCCTGTTTGCATACAGTTTGCCTTTCAAACCTTTTGTCATTTTTGTCATTTGCCTCTGGATCTACTCTGATTTTTCCATGTCCTTCTTAAATTGCAGAGCCCAGGACAGCACACTCCACCTGAGGCCTGCAACCAAGATATGGTCTATCTATCCAAGCTCTTATACTGCAATCAGTGCTGCAGTAGCAATGTTAGTAGGTAGAAATGAGTTCTGAAGCTGGTGATATTTTGAAGATAAAGAACATTCTCAGTCATCACCAAAGCACTGTCTGCCATTTTCATTTTGAGGTATAAAAGACCTTTCCATCCCCAAAATGGAAGGCTTGATCTACAAGCCCTACCAGCGGGTAGGCCTATCATTAAGCAACCAGGATCTTTTCTCTGCCTCAAGACATACTTCTATCCTAGACAAGGCTCAGCCAGCTGCCTGCACCAACTAAACAGTCTTGATCAGGCCTGCTTACAGGACTGGGATGATATTGTGGTGAGTGTGAGAGTCAGCACTATGGATTTGGGTATCACCAGTTTGTTGATGATGTCTGAGGCCATGCCACCTTCCCAGATCTTGAATGGTTTCAAGCACGTGCTGCATGTGCAGATCTCCTCTACCTCAAAGCAGGTGAGCAATCAGCCAATAACATTGCCTAAAGTCCACCCTTTAGAAAAGAGTGGACCCTCTCCAAAGCACCACCATACACACACGTTAGTCTGGGGAGTGGAATTAGCAGCTGCTTGTGATCAAAACTATTGGAAGCAGCTGATAGATACAGCAGTACCAGTACAGAAAACTGTCTTCTTTTTATCCCTGAAGACCATCCATCACCCAGGCTAATGTGTTTCTGCATGACTCTGCAGACTGTAATGGATAGAAATAAGTCCTGTTATGTCCTGATATCATTTCCTTCAGAGGGAGATTCATAGATTCATAGATTCTAGGGTTGGAAGGGACCTCAGTGGGCCATCTAGTCCGATCCCCTGCCCCTGGCAGGCAAGAAAAGGGTCACCAAACCTGGGATTGTGTGATCCCAGTCAGGTGCCTGTCCAGTCTTCTCTTCAAGACCCCTAAGGATGAGGCAAGCACCACCTCCCTTGGAAGCCCATTCCAGATCCTGGCAACCCTGACCGTGAAGGACCTCTTTCTAATGTCCAGTCTAAACCTACTCTCCAATAGCTTGTGGCCATTTTTCCTTGTTGTTCCAGGGGGTGCCCTGGTAAACAGATCATTGCCTACTTCGTGTTGCTCTCCCCTTGTGAATTTGTACACTGCCACAAGGTCTCCTCTCAGCCTTCTCTTGGAGAGGCTGAAGAGGTTAAGGTCCCTTAGCCTTTCCTCGTAGGGCCTTCCCTGCAGGCCTCCAATCAGACGAGTGGCTCTTCTTTGGACCTCTCCAGGTTGTCCACATCCCGCTTGAACTGAGGTGTCCAGAACTGGACACAGTACTCCAGAGGGAGAATCACCTCCCTGGACCTGTTTGTGAAGCGCCTATGGATGCACGACAAGGTGTGATTGGCTCTGCCGACTACTTCATCACTTTGACGACTCGTGTTCATCCTGGAGTCAACAGTGACTCCAAGATCTCTTTCTGCCTCAGTGGTGCTGAGAAGGTCATATCCCAGCCTATAGGTGTGATGGCAATTTTTTTCTCCCTAGATGTAGCACCTTGCACTTGTCCTTATTGAATTGCATCCTGTTGCTCTCTGCCCACTTCCCCAACCTGTCGAGGTCAGCCTGGATCTGGTTCCTCCTCTCCAGGGTGTTAGCTTCACCCCATAATTTTGTGTCATCCATGAATTTGGACAGGGTGCTTCCCACCCTGGAGAGAGGTTAGGGACAGTACAGAAATCATGTAGGTCCCTACTGTCAAAGGACAGCTTTTTAATGGCACAAAGTGCAAACTCAGAGTGTCACTCCTCCTTCTATAATCCCAGCACTCCTTCCTCTATAAAGGAAACTCTGGTATCAGACCCCCCCCCCTCCCCCCCCACAACCCAGCTCCTGAATGGTAAACTTCCCCAATCAGAATGAATATGGTTCATTGACAGGGCATGGGCCTGTGCTCCCTGGACACCACACGGGCACACGCTGTCCACCCCAAATGGTATCTTTATGAAAGTATCTTTACGCCCTCCTGATCCATAACTGCCCCCCTGCCACAAGACACCAGCCCTAGAATAGGTCGTTTTCTAAGCAGAGGAATCAGCTCGCTCACAGAACCCACTGATTAATCTAGTTCCAGGCAGAGGCCGTCTGGATTAGCCTCCCTGAATATCCCATGACAGCTGTGCTGAGCACGGCTTTGTTACACCTCTAGACAGAAGTGGTCATGGCTCTGGGCCTCCACCACCACCGCACCCTGAAATGACTGCACGCAGGACCAATACCATTCTCAGCTGTCCTCAGCCCATGGCCTTCCTCACCTTCTAGCCTTATTATTTCTCTACGTTCATCTGTGACCCAGGGGTCTCTCCAGCAATAGCTGGCCCAGGAAAGACTGTTAAGAGCAAGAGTAGCCACAGCCCAGAAAAACCTGGGCACCCTATGATAGACCAGTCCATTTCTCATTAATAATATGGACCAAGAAATCATGGCAGAGAGAAACAGCCTATTATTATGAAATGTCAGACCTGCCTTTCCTTACTTATTGAGACCAACTGGATTTGTTAAGGGGAAAGAATTTCCACCATATCACTCACATATCATCTCATCTTCATGGGTAGATGAGCAAAGGCAGAAGCCTGGTAAGACAATGGGCTGGGAAGTCTAGATATCTAGGTGTTAGTCACAGCTCTACCACCAACTTGGAAAGTCCCTTTGCTCCTCTGTGCCTCCCTCCCCCTGTGTGTCCATGTAGGTGATAAATCCCTCTTAGTATTGTTTCCTCACACATCAAGCATAAAATAGGTTTTTCTCAGTTTAGGTGATGTTTTTGTTTCAAGTTAAGTAAGGCAACAAAGAGAATAAATATATAAAGTTGCCATGAAGGACAACAGCAAAATGACTCCTTCTGTAACATTCTGCATCTAATCTAAAACAAAATGGTGGATGCCTCAGAGTTGCACCGACTCCTCTACAGCTACAGGAGAAACACTGCAAAAAACAGAATGACATTGCCTTTCATAACAGACACCCACCACAATATGCCTCTTATGAGTATTGTGAGGCTTAAATAAGGTTTGCTAAGAGCACCGAGATCCTCAAAAAAAATTGCTGGAGGATTGCATGGCATTAGTATGATTACTAGGCCAATGTTTTTGACATCAGGGTCATAAGTATTGAAGATGTTGAGCTTTTCAAAAGAAAATACAGAATGACCTGTGTGGGATGAATTAAAAAACAACTTTCCATATTGCTGTTCAAAATCAAAGGTCAGTAGCCAAATTCAAGACTTCTGTGGAAATCTAGAGAAAATTTCCTTCTCTGCCATATATGGCAAAACCTTTTGTTCCTAATAATTGAGGAGCAGCTCAAGCCTGGACTTTCCTACCGCTGCATTCAGATCATTTTGCTTCATTTGATTCAGCTGAAGCAGATTCCTTGGCTTGCTCTCCCTAAGGAAAGGCATACACAGACTTTGCACCATCTGCACTGGAGGAAGCAAGAGTTTTTGAGGTAATATCATGGGATGGTTCCAGTTTCCACTGTCCAGCCTGAGGTAGCCCAACAGGCCTGGATGAATGAAAGTGAGGCCAAAAATGTGTAGTTAAAATGGTGAATACACACAGACGCATGACCAAACAAATCAAGCAATTAAGAATAGTTCAGTGATACACTTTTAAAACTTTCCTCTAGGCTTACCTATATCTCCCACAAGCAGCATGCTAGTGCTAATTAGCAGTATGGATAATATGGTAACACCTAAAAGTCCAAGCTCTATAATGCAAGGTGCTACAAAATGATAAAACAACAAGATGATCCCTGTCCCGCAGAGCTTGCACTAGACAAGAAGTGGATCCAATGGAGAGAGAAGCACAAGGATAGATAGATAGAAAGCGCAGTGCCACCAGCGAAGGAAATCTCTGCTTAGTGGCACCCTCTGCACACCCCCCCCCCCCCCCCCCCCCCCCGTGCAACCAAGTCCTTCCTCATTACTTTCATTTCTACCCAGAAGAACTTTTACAATCTTTTTTCCAATGCCTGATGAAGGATGTTTATGCCTGAAAGTTTGCAATTATAGACTTTTTTTTGCAAAAATCTTGTTGATCTAATAAAAGATATCATCTCTACTACGACTCCTGATTGCCTTTTCCTCATTCCAGAGAAACACACAGGAGTCTTTACACTGGGCACACCCACTCTCTCCCAAAATATGTCCCTTCACTTGTCCTATGCTCCCGTTACTAGGAGCCCTTGGTCATCCTCAGCTAGAACTGGTTAGGACCAGCGCACCCATTTTTTGTCAGAAAGTGTTGATTAGATGAAACTTAAACTCTTTCTGGGAATGTAGCAATTTCAGCAGAAGTTTTGTCAGGCTAGGCGAGGTTCCTCAGGGTAAGGGTGGAATTTCTGGTCAAAACCACAGAGAGGTAGGGGGGCGGGAAGTTGGAGAGAAAGAGAGAGAGAGAAAGGTAGGAGGGGGAGGGAAGGAAGGAGGGGGAAGGGGGGATGAAGAGCAACCCCCTGCAGAAAAGCCAACAGCTTAGTGGTCAAGCCACTCTTCTTGAAAGAGCCTTAGACCTGGGTTTTCCACATCTGATGCAAAGGCCCTGACCACCCAGTTATTGGGTGTTCTGTAGTGAAGCATACTCTCTCTCCCTCCCTCCCTCTCTGTCTCTCTCTCTCTCTCTCTGTCAATTTTAAGCAAAAAGCTCCTAAAGGTCTTGGTTTTGTTTCAGTGCAGAATGGGAAGAATTCTGAAATCTTGGAAAGACCTGCAGGGCAGGAAAACCATTGTCTTCCCAAATCTAACCCATCCCCTTGTCTAAAACCTTGCCTGCGATGCTGGCAACCTGACCACAGCTAGCAATATCCCCCCCTAATAAACAAGAAAGAAGAGAGTGGGAAAAACAGAGAAGGGATGTCTGGCTAGGCAGAGAGAAGCAGAGAAAGGATGGCAGAAGGAAAAGCACAGACACAGCAAAGAGGCTAGAGCTGGGGTGGCTCAGTGCTGCAGTTCTAGTGACTGTTACTGATTTCAGTCTATATATATAAAATGAAGTATAGGTCTGTGTGTATGTATGTTCACTTGTAACTCAAAAACGGCTAGTCCTATCTACTCTAAATCTTCCAAAATCTCTGAATACCACCCAAGGAAAATTATAGGCGAGTTATTTTTCACTTGACCCTTTTGGGGGCTTCCATTGACTAGGAATATTTTGCTTCTCAGATAACAAACTGGTACCACTCCATTTTGGATGCAGTGAATTCAGTTCAATTGTCATTGTTATATTGATGCCTGCCTTTTTTTTCAACTCAATTGTCATTATTATATTGACGCTTGCCTTTTTTTTCCGCTCCATATTACATATTAAATGTTAAATATATTGTGCTATGTCCCTTAAAAATAAACAATATTTTGACCTAAATATGTTGTACTAAGTTCTTTGAAAATAAAGAATTGCAACTACAGTTACAAAAATAACCCAGGTGAAGAACAGGTACTTCCGATATAGATGGGTTATTGTCCACTTGACCCTTTTGGAGGCTTCCATTGACTGGGAATATTTTGCTTCTCAGATAACAAACTGGTGCCACTCCATTTTGGATGCAGTGAATTCAGTTCAATTGTCAGTATTATATTGATGTTTGCCTTTTTTTTTTCAATTCAATTGTCATTATTATATTGATGCTTGACTTTTTTTTGTTCCATGTTAAATATTAAATATGTTGTACTACGTTCTTTAAAAATAAACAATATTTTTTACCTAAATATGTTGTACTAACTCTTTGAAAATAAACAAACATTGCAATTACAAAAAATAACAACCCAGGTGAAGAATGGGTACTTCAGCTAGTATAAATATAATTTATTTATGCATATCTCAATGCTTTTGCAGAATAGCATGGTCCTTCTTGCCTTGAAAAGCTATAAAGCAAACTGTATTTTCTATAGGGGTCCAAGAAAAAAAGGAGGTGTGAGGCTTGTATTGACTCTAAAACTTGAACATTTCTGTACAAATCCTGATGAAGTCCTATCTACATGCTGATTCCATACTTCTCAGGCATGTCAAGAGCAATTGTTCTCAGTCACTTGTGAACGCCAATCTAAGTTCCTTCTGTCTTAATGATGAGCCTCTAAGAAAGACTAGGATTTTTTCCATTCTTTCATTTTGCATCATAATCTGTGCTGGGGCTTGGAAACCTTCTGATCCAATTAACTATGCAAAGCAATATGAACTATGAACAGTAATTAATGATCAGTTGCTATGTCCCACTTTAGAGGCAGATGCATGTTTGAAGCAGTTCATGAGATTTCTTTGTATGTATGGTACCTGGTTTGTACAAGTCTGAATGTTGGTTAGGGACCCTTGGGACAAAAGAGGGTCTAGAAGTTGAAGTGATCTTTATTTCACCTCATACATTCAGGGAGGCCCCACTGTCCTTGCTAGATCGCTCGTACCACTTTATGGTGGGAAATAAGGTTGCCTTTCCATCATGTTCAAGAAATTTCTAATCACACACGGTCAGCAGCACTGCCAACAAGTGACAGAAATCATGACTCAGACCCTTATCTTCAAATTCCTTTAGGCACACAGCACCAACTGAAATCAATGGGAGTTTGACATCCAAATAACTTTGAGAATCTGGACCTCTGGCCACCAAATATCACGCGATTTTTAAAAAGCGATTGATGTTAGTGTAAGAGGGAGACATTGTTCCTTTTACAGGAACGTCCAGGCGAAGTGCCCACTTGTTGAGAACTTTCAGTTCAACCCGTAGAACCAGGCTACCTATTGATTGTTAAGCCCGCCCAGGATGCTAAATGCCCGCCATGGACTGTGGCGAAGTATGAATTACTTGCTGAGAGTGGCGGTGGGTTCAATCAGATCAGGATACCAAAAGGCTTAATTGTCAATTAAGTCTTTCCGGCCAGCAGCTGATAAACGGGGATTGTTAACAGCCGGGTGGAAACATTGTATATAAGACTGGCGGTTTGATCAGAAAGCTTCCCCAGAAGGGGAAGACAAGCTAAGGCTTTAGACACCAGAGACGGCAAGCAGCCCTGCACGGAGGCGCAGGCGATGAGAGAGGGAGTCACCAAGAATTTCTTGTTGAAGTGGTGACTGTTGGGGTATCAAGCCCGTTTGAAGACAGATAGCTGATTCAGCCAGACAATTGCAGCTCCGTCCGGATTCGTGGCAAGAACTTTGTTGCTATGAGTTGATAAGCGGGGCAAATTTGGAAACACCCACCCAGTGAGTATTCATTGCAGGACTGATAAGTTAACCGGGAAACTTGTGGAGAGAGCCGGCTGAGGGACTGACAACTGGCGGCTAGCTGAGTTACACTGCTTGTGAGCAGGCATTACTGATGCTTGTTATTAAAAATAAGTGAGTACCCCTCTCGTGTGGTCTTTCCCTTTTAATTACTCCCATCAAAGTCGTGGCAGGCGAGATTGACACCAAGACGAGGGTAACGAAGCTATAACATCTTATTTTTTGCCCGAGAAGAAGAACACGTTCACTGTTAGACTCTTTTTTTCTTTGCATTAACTTGTTTAAGCCTTTTGGCATCACATTTGCAAGATCTTCTCCACAATCACAAGAGCTAGAAACATACTTTCCTTAAAAAATGAAAACTGAGATTCTTACATAATCACCTGAGTCCATAAAACTTCACTATGCATGCTAAAATCATGAGAACTGCTCACACTACACCATGACTGACAAGAGGAAAAATGCAAACAGCTATATTCTTCCTTAACCCAACTGAATGAGCAGAGGTAGCAACCAAGGCCAGTGTCATTTAAACCCCAGGACTCAGAGCTGTTAGTCAGTAATGAAAATAATCTTCCAGATACTGCCACTATCTGAGAAAGGAAAGGTTCTTTGACCATTCTTCTGGAGCCTGGCATGTGTGTGCTATTCTTGGTGATGAGAAGAACATCTGACTCTTTTCAGGTGATCTCCTGATTAAACTGACACCAACGCATACCATGTTTTGTTTCTCCATGGTTTGGGGCCAAATCCTGCAACTATTGGTCAGGCAAAATTCCCACTGAAAGACAGGAGGGGAGGGTTGCTTTGTAGTTAAAGCAAAAGGCTGGACAGTCATGCCTGGCTTATGTACTGGCTAACCTGAATTGCAGCTGCTGATTATGGGGGAGCATATCGTGATGGTGTCCTTGGGAGCAGTTTATGGAAGGGGATGGGAGAGGCTGGGAACAGATGGAGCTATGGCATCACCTCTGTAGATATTATCTGCCTGAGTTGGGTAGGATACCTCTTCCTTGAAGCATCACCTCACATTGGATTGTGCATAGTGGCATTGGTTAGCTCCAGGAGGCATTCTGAATAGTCCTGCCCTCCTCCATGTGGCTTCAACAATGCCCCAGCAAAAGACTATGGGTCTGTAATGTGCTCTCATCCAATGTTCAGCAGAGTTAACAGGAATCTTTCCATTAATTTCAATGGGCATTAGATAAAAACCTGAATATGTAAAGTACATTATAACATGCAGACTTAAGGTGATAGTAAAAAGGACAGAGGAGGATTTGGCCTTTGGTTTAAACAATTTCCAAATCTCTACCCCAAATCTTGGACTGAAATTTCCACACACAACAATTACATGCCACTAGCAGCAGGTTATTTTTATAAAGACCCATCCTGCAGTGAGAGCAGAGCAGTAAGAGCAACAGTAAATCTTCTCTGCAGCTGCTGGGTCCTGCCAACCTACCCCTTTCCCCCAAATTTATGGAGGAGTGGGTGCCTGCCAGGGAAACTCAGTAAAATGAAAAGGTAGAACAAGCACGACTTGCCAGCTGTACTGGTGGGTCTTTTCTGGCTTCTTTTTTCCTTTTCCATTTTAATATACTCTTTTTTTTCCTCCCCATCAATTTCAGCTTTCTCTAGCTCTGTCACTATATTTTTCTCCTTTTTCTTTTGTACCTTTCCATTTTTCTTTTTTTCCATTTTTTTTTCTTTCTTGCAAAGCAGAATCTCATTCCTCTCATCCTTTGTTTCCTCTCTGGGTCTGGACAAATATTTATCCCTGTATAACTTATATCTGTTCTATATACCAAGGTAAATTACACTGAGATACAGAGCAGACAGACAAACAGCTATCCTGGAAGAGCCTCCTGGAGTAAATATCTGTTATAGTGCCTCACCACTACATGGCAGAAGAACAGGTAATGACTTGTTTGTCTTGAGCAAAAAGCTACCATGGGATAAGTTGCAGACAGATCAGACCTACGCTGTTGTAACTTGCGTTAATGTTGTTTTAGCCCTTTTTCCCCCTGGAGCAATTCTACGTTAGATTCTGATGAGTTGCATCATTGTAAAGCTATATGTCATATATCAGTTGTGTTCGGTTTGGTTCCTCTTCTACAGCACTGTAAAGGCCAAACACACTGGCATAAATACCATATTTTTAAGCATGCAACACGCACTTTTTTCTCAAAAGACAGCTACTAGAAACTGGGGTGAGTAATATCGGCAAGGAAATATGGTTACAGCAGTTTCTACCACTTAAGCTTCTGTCAAAAGAAAGTGAAAGTAATTCTGCACGTGACCCACAGGGACCGGGACTATGAGCAGGCTCAACCCCCTTGCTGTTGGTACCCAGTTACTTGCTACAAGGAAAGACTTTTTTTCTTCATTTCACCTTTCAGAAAAAAGTGCAAATCTTATTCCAGGGCATGTTGTAGGCAAGAAAATATAGTATATTCTTCATCCAAAACCTTAGATGGTGCTGGTGATCTGATTGATTGTACTGAAGCAGAGTATAGGGGTCCCTATTAAGGATCAGTTAGGTCTTATACAGATTCAGGACAAAGAGATGGTTCCCACCCCAAAGAGTTTCTGAACTGAATGCATAGTTGCTGTTTCCCTTTCTAGCATGAATCCTATCTCACAGCATGTTCCCTCTGGCCAAACTGCACAATCTGCCAAGGCCTAAGTGCCAATTGTGTGACAAAAACCCAAAACAAAGGACGCTGACAAATACTTTGTGCAGGAAGTACTGGGGGACTCATCTCTTCAGTTTAAAAATAGCCCCTTCGACCACCATGGTTTCATGATGCTTTATTTCTGGTGCAAATCATGTTCAACAATTACAGTCTGGGGAATCCTAATTCAGAGATTAAAATGAAGGAGGTTCCTAGTAATGGCACAGAGCTGAGAGGAATGTCCTGGCACCTTTTCCATTCTCTCTCCCCTTTTTGCTCTCCATGGCTCATATCAAAAAAGAATTGCAAATGACAAGGACAGGATCCAGTCCAAGTGCTAGAAACTCTCACAGTTTTCAAGCAGAAATCCCATCCCCCTCCTGGCTGTTCCTCTGCGTCGGCTCGACGTCTCCCAGTGCCTATCATTCCCACCCCAAGGAGTTCATCAGCTGAATGGGGCTCCACAGCCAAACACAGCCCAGTCCTCAGCAGGAGTAAATCCAACAGAGCCTCACCATATCCAGCTAAGAAGTACAGTGGGGAAACACGCTCACCTCGCAAAGAGCTGTGGAGAGGGACGGACCTCATAGGAGATACGCAGCAGCTCTTTTGAAGAGAAGAAAGTGGTCTCTTTTAACCTGATGGCCGAGTGCTAAGTTTGCATTAATGTCATTTTCTGCATTTTATTATTTTTTAGATTGAGAAAAGACAGTAAGCAATAAAAAAATCCCCCAATCTCCCCCACTCCCAATGGAGGTGTATCTGTAACAAGCATACAGGAGCAGTTGCTGGTTTCTGTTTTGATCGGTCTTAGCACTTCCTCAGGATTGCTGTCCCTGAAAGGACCTGCTCAAGCTAATGTTGCTTTGTGATGTCTTTGCATTTCACAACAAGGTGGGTTTTTTTTAATATAGTTTCATGGTTTTGTTGTTTACCTGGTTTTACCTGAGGCATATTTCAAATAACTGACTGCCTCACCGCTATCCCTATTCCTATAACTATCCCATTGAAATAGAAATAAGCTGTTATAAAGAAAAGCAACTTTAAGAATTACTTTCCATTTTGTCCCACTCTGTTTTACATCCTGTTTTTCAGATCAGGAAGCACCCTCAGTCTTTTTTCGGCAAACATGGCTGCTTCTCTACTAGTGCTTTCAAATCACTCCTTTTCTCTGCTTAGAAGCAAGCATAAATGGCTCTGAGATCAAAGTGCTGTAGAAAAGTAGATGTAGCCGTGTTTTCTGGGCTGGAGTAGAAGCAAGAAACTGTGGTACATGCTTCTGAGCATTAGAGGAAATGTAGGCAAAGG
>NW_005841844.1:1703543-1716525 GCF_000455745.1 Alligator sinensis
AGGGAAAGGGCCAAAAAAAAAAGAGGAAGAGAAAAAAGCAAGATGGCAGAGCTTGATGAATTCCCTTAAAGAAAGGATTTATTTTAGTCCTGTTGGTGGTATGATTTGCATCAACCATACCATAAAAATCACACTCCACTCCAATGTATGTTGCTAGCTTTCTGTTTCCTCCTTCTGACCATGTGCCAGATGGGACAATGTCGTCTTCTTCCCCACAGCATGGCTGAAAGTCTGGCACTGGAAGCCACTTCAGTGTATGCCACTCATCAGAGTCCTATGGTATAACACCCACTTCACAATAAGCCAGGTGTAGTCCTGAACAGAGTCCCCTTGGTCACCTTTTTGTTTCCAGGTTGCAATGCTTTTACATTTTGCTCCCATTCATTTTGCCCTGGAAATGCTGTAGCAGCCCCCCTCCAGTGCTAGTGCAGTGACCTGGCAGGCTGTCCAGCTGGTATAGTCTTCAAAGAAACCTTCTAGCCACAAATTACAAAGAACCTCACAGACTGTAGCCACATGTTCACTTGGTGCTTGGAAAGCCTGTGTAAATACCAGTGAAGGAGCATTTGTGCTATGTGCTATTCATTACTGCATCAGTCCGTTCTCATACCTATTAAGGATGTCTCATTCATTTTTCCAAGACCTCCTGTATTAAAACTGCATAAGACCCCAGAGTTATTACTATAGAGAAGTCTTGTGTAAGGCCAGAGAGAACCTGGCTCCAGCCTTGGTCTGGAAAAGATTGTACTTCCACAGTCCTTAGCACTTTGCCCTGTCTGGCATTCTCATTAAGCAGATGCCTGCAGCCCACCCCTTCGTGTTCATTAGGACTTTCCCAAAACTCAACCCATCTATGGCGAAAGCTCCTTTCTGCTGGTCACACCCGCCTCTTTTTGGCTGTTTGTTTATACAAGGCTTTTGGCTCAGTGAGCGAGTAACCAGATGACATGCTTAGGGCCTGTATTTTACAGGACTTCCAATGATCAAACAGTCCTTTTCATCCTTAAAAATCCCTGAATGCAACAGCCAAAGCGAGCTGGAATGGCCTTGTGACATGTCCTCTGGTTGCTCCCAGGTTTTCTACCATTTTCAACGACTTCCTTTTTTCTCCCTGTCTTAAAAAGTGAATTCAGTGCTGGTAAAGTCTGGCTGCCCTGGAGACATGCTCTCTATTCATAGGCAAGTACAGCAGCAGCGCAGGCTTCTCTAACTTGTTTCAGCCTTGTGCCAAAAGCTCGTCCAGTCTGCCCACTAAAAATGGGTACCTAGTCAGTCAGCCTGGAGAGTCAAAGGTGCATAGACATGATGTCAACTACATTACTTGTGACTGCTGACTACAGAAACTGGTGTGCCTTAGCCATTCTGACCCTACAGACTTCTAGGCATGGGTAGCCATTTGACCTCTTTATTCTATATTTTCTAAATGAAAAGTTTCCAAATCAAATTTTTGTAGAACTGGAGACCATGACCTTTTTTCTCAGATCAGGATAGAAAGGAATGTTGAAATGTCAGAATTTCCTGCAGCAGAAAAGTTCTGGTGTCTGACCAGCCCTGAGGCCACTGACCACTAAGACAGTACCACCTGCACCATGGTACGTGTTCACTAGGCCATGCCGAGATGACAAGCATGTCAGTAGGTAGAGTGAAGGGGTGTGAGCCCTGGCTGATGTGGATGTGCTGGCACAAGTCTGTAATGTAGATGCAGTGATGCTGGCAAAACTGCTAATACGCAGATGGCTTGTCACACTCCTGGGGTGTGGCTGGCTGTGCTAGCGCAGCTTTGCCAGTACACCTGCCTCCATGCTAGAAGGGCTTTGTTGGTAGAGCCTGCCAGAACTCCAACACCAAAAAGCTCTCCCAGTGTAGATGCAGCTAGATAGATACTGTATAAACAGTAGACTGAAGAAAAGGAAGTGGACTTCCATCTCGGCCTGTGTACTTCCTAAACAGTGCTTACAAATACTGCATCTTTGAAGAGCATCCACCTTCAGTGCACCAGGTCAGACTCTAGTGCTCTCATGTCTATGCTATAGTCCTGGTCACTCCAGTATGCTTTAGGCCAGGACCAACTACCTTAACAGTAGTTTAAACGCAAGGCAAAGATCCTACATACACAAAAACTGCAACTGATTCTGGGGCTCAAGATGCAACACAGTTACATTGGTTGTAGTAGGGTCCTGTCGGCTAGTGCAGATGCGTCTTATACTGTGTATTCTATAGGATTTCCGGTGTAGGAAACATAGAAAACATAGAGACTACATGAAAAACTTAGCTGGGATTCTCAAAAGTTTTAGGAGTGTTAGGCACTCGCAGACTTCCTGTGAACTCATCTATGTAACTCTTTTAGGTTCCTTTGAAAATCTCAGCTTCTCACCATGTTGAAGCCAGACCAAGTTAGTGGCTAAGACAGGAATAAACTATTAGTCCAGACTCACAGCATCCTGCCCCATAACTACACACCACTGCACTTAACCCAGTGTGCGTGGGTGCTGTATGCTACATTCCTGCAGTGCCAGTCATCAGCTACTTTGGGGCCTTCGTTAGAGTCTGTGCACAGCTAGCCAGTCTCACCAGACAGTCAAAACCTCTAGCAGAGCCACCAGGAGGCTTCACATGTAGGAAGCGCCCAGGAATATTTCTGATTCTGGTGCCTTCTGCATTTGGTCTGGGTATAGATTTTATGGTTCGTATATAAATGTTGACACACTTTGTAAACTCAATTCACAGCAAACTCATTTGTTTCTCAAGACAAAATATATTTTATTTCAGGTTGCACACTGAGAATCTTTAAGCTGCCTCAGGGTTTTGGACACCAGTCCCCCAGTGAGATCCCAGGTGCTTCAACACAGCCTTGGGGGTGTGAAGTTCCTTTTTCTTAAGCTTTCGGTCAGCTCCTAACTTCACAGCGCAAGCACATTGCTCAATGTAATTTAAGGGCCAGATTCTGCCACCCTTAGTCACTCAGGAGAGATTCCTCCTGAGGAGAGGATAAGCATATGGTACAAGTTTCACAAAAGGTGCCAAATGGAGCTAAGTGAAAGCTGCACCATTGCCAATACCGAGCATCCAGAACGCTGAGTCAGGCCCTAAAAATCATGAAACTGGCTCCAATTCAGAAGATATTTTAAAAATATTAAATGTTGGTTTCTTTTGATCACACTTCCGTTCTGAGGGTCGTCTTTGTCCTGAGCTGGGTAGCAGCGAGGCCTATAGGACATAGCACTGGATAGGGCTACAAGAGACCTGGGCCCAAATTCTCTTGCCCTTTATGTACCTAAATGGCGGTTTCCCAACTGCATAAGTGGCATTTTTGGCACTTACACTCAGTGTACTCTTCCATTACGCATGCAGAACAGAGGCATGAGCAACCACATGACTAGTGAGCGTGTTCAGGAGACTGCATTCTGGCTGGGCAGCTACATAGAAACACAAAGTTATACAGCTTCACAACAACCAAGGGAACTAGAACAGGGTGCTAGAACAGGACCAAGACACCCTTCAGAAAATACTATCTCTGAGCTTTCATTCATTTCTTGACTACAGAAAGATAGAGCAATTCTGCTGTTGAAAAGGACTCAGAAAGACCACAACAGATCAGAATGTTTTTGACATGCTGGATTCTTATTTGGTATCAATGGTTTTACCTAGTGAATCATATATAGGTATTTGCATGCCTATCGTTGTGTGGCACCCTTTAAAGAATCTCAAGCAACCCCAAGATACAACAGCACCATTATCCTAGACCAGGGGCGGGCAATTATTTTGGGCGGAGGGCCACTTACTGAGTTTTGGCAAGCCCTCAAAGGCCGCATGATAGGCAGCCAGGGGCAGATAAATATTAATTTTCTAAATTTTTTAGGGTCCCCGCAGGCCAGATAGAATGGCCTGGTGGGCCACATCCGGTCCCCAGGCCGCATTTTGTCCACCTCTGCCCTAGACACAGGCCTGGCTGCTTGCAAACATTAAAAAAAAAGTGCACTTTACCAGAAGCAGCAGCACCTTACTTCAACTCAGCTTTGCAGAGTCTCCAAAGATCAGGCACTTCAGTGGGGCTTTTTGGCCCTTTTAGCTGAAGCTGATTCAATCAGCTATTAGATAAAAACTCCAAAAGAGTCCCACTAAAGGACCCGATCTTTACAGATGTCAGAAGAGCCAGGATGAAGTGACGCACTGCCTCTTCTGGGTATGCCTGGGGCTTGGCATGGACAAGCACTGAGTTTAAAGTGCTGGGTATTTTTTTTTTAATGTCTGCAAGCACCTCAGAGTGCATGGGTTTTGTTTCTAGATCTGTTTCTAGATCTGGCCTGCTGCTGGGCCTTTGACAAGTCATTCAACTCTTTGCCTCAGTTTTTCCATATGCAGTATGGGGGAAAATGATTCTGCACTACCTTGCAAAGGGCTTTGAGAGCCATTGAGCTACATAATTGGTTATTATTATTGTTATTAATACTATGCACTGAAGCATGAGTTTAATTTCCCTTTTGAACTGTGGGATTGTTCCATTTCTAATATTTAATATAACTCTATTATTGCTATCAATATAAATGATTGATCATTTATTATATGCTCTTTAATTTATGTAATCAAATCTCTTGGTCTCAGCAATATTTTGTGACCATGAGTTCCACAGGCCAAAGGGTAAGGCCTGATTCATCAAAGCATGTGCTTCCCTTTAAGCCTGAGACAGCCCCTACCAAATCTGGCAAAGCACCAAAACTCATGCTTAATTCTAAATACCTGCTTCAGTTCCTCTGAAGTCAAGAGAACTTAAGTACATGCTTAAGTGCTTTGCAAATGTGTGGACATGGAGCCTATGGCAGGATTAGGCCCAAGTGAGTGATGACTATGACACAGCCTGATGGCCACAACTTGTATGTGATTTAGTGGGCACATCTACACATGCACTCGACTAGTTACTGCGCAGTCCCGGCAGCGCATGGGTCACTACCGTGCAGTAGCATGAGTGTCATAGCTCGTGCCCACTGACACAACATCACCATAGCGATGAGCTACTTCACCATAGCCCATCGCTACGGTGACATAGCATCTCGTGCAGACAAGCCCGATGGATTAGAAAGTAAACTGCTTTACTGGGGTGCTTAATTTCTACTGATACTAGTGGAGTAACAACAGTCCGGCAAGTATGCCTCCTACATACCAAAAGAGGACTTGAATACAAGTCCTCAAGAACTGCACCTTTGAATCTTGACTCCTCCATTTGTTAGTGACTGAAATAATCCAGTAACAAATAGGAAGTAGATGGATAATCTTAAAAAATCCTATGGCTTTCAACAAGAATGGTATCAAACTCAAAACCCATCCTATTAGAACCAGATATACAATAGCTTTCATTGACACATTGTGGGTGCATCTACACATGCAATTAATGTGAAACAATAAACTCTGGAGCAGTCTGAGGCAGAGTAAACTGCTCCTGGGCACAGTGTCTACGTGTGCACCCAGGACAGTATCAGTTTGAGCCAGGGCAAAGCAGGCTCCTGGCTTACTGGTCTGACTGGGGTGCAATTTATGTTCAAAGCCAGCATCTACATGTGAGTTTCAGCACAGTAACTTACCCCACCCTAAGATAGTACTGTCCTTGAGCAGAGTTAATTAGTTTACTGTGCTCTAATACCAGTGCACATGTAAACAGTACTGCTTTACTACACAGATAATTACTCTACTCTACAGTAAAGTGCACGTGTAGATGCCCCCAGTGAGTAAAGGGAGTAGGGACTGATCTTGGAGGCCTTGATGAATTACAAGCTCTCAGCTGATCCTACCAGTAATAGGGAGATAAAATTTATGGCATATCATAGAAAGAGTTGGGAAAGTGTATTAGGTGAAGTTTATAGTGTGTTTTGAAGAGCTAAAGCTCTCTATGTATCATGTGTTATTAAGAAGGGACATCTCACAAAGAGCAACCCAACACTAAGAAGTACGGCTTGGGTCTTTTCTGGTTGACAGTAAATCAGCTACCTTTCCCTGTCCCTCCCTCTGCTTTGCTTGTGGCTGGCTGCTGAGCATAATCACTGTGTTTCCTTTCCCTGTCATTGTTTTCCTGACCATCTTTGCTCTTCCATTTCTTCTGATTTCGTAACAACCTGAAATTGTGTTGTGGAAGTAATTGTGATCCAATAGTTATTTTGTTTCCACAGAAAGTCATGTTGTAGTGAAGGCATGAGACTAGGAGACAAGATATCTAAGTTCAACACAGCTTTGCCACAGACTCCTCGTATGACCTTGGGCAAGTCACTCAATTTCTCTGTGACCCCATTTCCTCATGTGTCAAACAGGCATAATATTTTATTTCTTGTCCACTTAGACTGTAAGGCCTTTAGAGAAGAGATTATATCACTACATGTATGGACAGCATCCTGGCTGGCTGGTAATACAAATACAATAATTGGAAGAGGACTCTAAACTACAAGTAGTCTGCTGTAGGGCTGAAAGTTGTTGGCACCTGAGAAAAGGCCTCAGAATGGGGGCTGGGCTTTGCTCATAAGCTAACTAATTTTCACTGGAAAAGCAGGCTCATTTTCCCTTTAAAAATGCATGCACCACAGTGAAATTTTGGTTTCAAATGGGGCCATTTTTGATTAAGGGAAAAAGCCTTGAATTTTGAGTGGTTTTGCATTTTGACACAAACATTTCAGGCACCTCCAGCTGTGAGAACACACCTGGGACATCTTTTCCTCTGCTTCATCTTTACAGACCCTCTCCTCGCCTCCTGCCTGGATGTGAGTCCCTGTAGCCAACTTAGTGAAGCGTTTTCTGGCCCTCTGCTCTCACTAGAAAGCATTTGGTGGTACTTCTTATAAAAGACACTTTACAAAATAAACAGCATTACAAAGCTGTCAGGCAGGGACAATCTGAATGAGGGAGATTTCCCAAATTTATAAGGGAGATTTTAAATGTCTCACTGAAACACACGTGGCCAAATCCTTCATCACAAAAAGGGAGGTCTTAAAAAACTGCCTTAAAATTAAATCTAAATCAGGAGACTCCATTTCAGTGAGGAAGCTTCAGATGCTCTGGCATTGTAAGCACAATGTCAAACTTCGTGGTACAGCATTCCAAGGTTTTTAGTCCTACACTATTTACTTTCCTTCATAGAAGTGAAGGTGAATTTCAGAACCTGACAAAAAATTGGTGAAATAAAGCCCAAAGGGGGAAGTGGGGAGAACAAATTTCATAAACATAATTAAAATTTAGATAGACAGACAGACAGAAGAGAAATAGTAGGAGAGAGATGAGTTATGTGTTAGGAGAGAATGAGATGGGATATGTACAGAGAGGGAGAGGGTGTATATAAAGATACAGACAGGGAGTGTGCATAGAGAGCAAATAGATTGATTGAGCAATGTGAAATGAAGTTTTTCCTTAACTTGTCTACCAAAGCCTGAGATTTGGGTTCCATGTTTCCCCTAAAATTACTGATATCCTCACAGGTATTTTGGTTGTAGCTGTTTTGGTCTAGGGACACAGGCAGACCAGGTTCTTTGGGTAAATGTGATATCTTTTTTTAGACCAATTCAAATAGTTGGAAAAATTGTTCTGTGCAAGCTTTCAGGTACAAGCACCCTTCTTCAGGCAGAGGGAGTGTCTCTGTGTTTGCAGGGTATTTGTACCCAAAAGCTTGCAAAGAACAATTTTCTAACTATTTATTAGGCTAATAAAAGACATCACATTTAACCAAAGAACCTTGTCTGCTTGTTATCCTCACAGCAAAGTCAAAGACTGGAGTTTTCAAATAGGCATGAAAAACACACCAGGCACTTAATTGCCAGTGACTCCCAGCAAGCACCTAACTCTTTTAAGCAGAGCGCTTTCACTGCCCCTCTTAGACAGCTGGGATGTTCTCCACAGGACAAGAAGCCCTAAACCAACAAAGAAAGAAAGAGGGGCTTGCCAGATATTTTGTTGCTGAATATGTCAGCTGAGCTACAGAGAGCAGGGGGACCTGATCCTGAATCCACTGGGGGTCAGCAGAACCGGATGCCCCGTCCTTCCCGGAGCCCCTCACCTTAGGAAGTCCCCCCACCTAGGGACAGTAACAGTTCTTCCCCTTGGTTGACAGGCAGTAGGAAGATGCCTTGGGTTGGGACTGAAGCTGGTTCTGTAGGTGGGGGGTTACTCTGTCCCTTGCAAGGATAATGCTCTCTGTAGGTAACTCTGTGCTTTTTCATACAGGAATTGCATTTTAAACAGTTTGTCACAGGTCTCCAGAGCTAGAAATGAACCCTCCTTCAGAGATGACTGTGGCAGGCCCAGGGCAAATCAGCCTGTGCCAGGCCCAGACATGGCAGCAGTAGGGGGGAGGGGTGGCAAGCTGCCGGATGCAAAGTGCGGGGCTCAGGGCAGTCACCCCAATTTGTCCCCTGCCAGGATGGCCCTGCCCTCCTTTATGTAGCTTATTAAGAATTAGAGCAAATAAATTAATAAACAGTCATTGTAAAATACACGCATGTTATCTGTTAGGACCACACTTGTCCCATATGAACTCCTGGCTGTCATAACAGAGGAGCTTTCTTGTTTCTCTCTTGTATTTTGGTTCAGGGATGAGCTCTTCGTAGGTGTTTTCCATGAGCAGAGAGTCCTTTTCCCTTCTATATAAAACCTTTCTTTTCTGCCAGTCCTTTCATAACATCTGACAAAGTAGGTTGTTGCCTACGCATGCCTCTTGGAACCAGTTAGTCTTTAAGGTGCCACCCTGCCCTACCTTCTGCCAGTGGCACCATGTGGGCACCATAATGCAGATCAAAATAACTCAGGCTTCTTGCAAAGTAACTGTATTTGTAACTGCTTACTTAGAAGTCCGGGGCAGTCTTACTTGTATGTTCATAACTCTGACCTGGGACTCCTCGAATTCCTAACTTCTAACCCCTCCTTTACCACCAACTTCCTGTGTGACCGTGGCCAAGCCAATTAACTCTCTCTGTGAAGTCCTGGCCCCATGCAAATCAATGGCAAAACTCCCTTTGGTTTCAAAGGGCCAAAATGTTACTCTCTCTGCTTCCCTCTCTTTGTGAGGATAACAATCTAGGCCTAAGCATGTAACCCCAGCTGCAGAGAGAAAAAATAAACTCAGCAGACCAGCCATGAGAAGTGAGACACGAGGATTCCCTAGGGTCAGGGACTGTAGAGCTAGAGCTTTTGGAGCACCCTGCTGCACTAGAGAAGCTAGTAATGGTGGATCATGTACCACAGGCTCATACAGCCCAGCCTGCCCCTCCTTTTCTCTCCTACCCTCCATAGGGAACCCTCTCTGGGGGCTTTGGGGCAAATGGACTTCTGACTTCAGCAGCCTTGCCTTCCCTCCTGCACCACAGAACTATGTTGTACCTGGGGCTACCCACAACCACAGGGATTGGTTCTGAAAAAAGGCTTTTAGGACTCAAACACCCTTTCTTCATGAGGGACTGCTGCTTTCAGTAGCTGCTTTGAGGATTTATGGGACCCAACCAGCACTGTGTATTACTGCCTCCCAGGTATGAAACTGCATCGAGGTTCAAGGCAGCATGTTGATTTGTCTTGCCCCACTTTCCATCCTCCTCATGCTGTACAGGGTCATTTTAATTGGCAAAAATGGCCAGTGTGGAAGGTTGCTGGACTCAGCTAAGCAGCCAATCTGCTATAGCAGTTACCAGCGATCATTACTGCCAGACCTAATTACTCAGCCTCAAAGCATATTGGGCAGGTACAGCTGTTTTTGCTCACCCCCCTGCCAACCTTTGCTCCTCCCTGCACCCAATCTATGAAGGCACAGGCAGAAGTGCAGCTCCCTGCTGTAACTCAAGGTACTTTGTAGGAAGTGCTATGAGTTACAGTGTTCCCCCGGACCCTAAAGATGGTCACTGTTGGGTCCTGGGGGCTGGGGGATTCAGCTGAAATTTGGAGTGGCTTTGAGTCTACAGTGGCTCTCCCCCAGGTCCACCCTTCCCAGTCCCAGCTCTATCTTCAGAATAGGAGGGGAAGGGAGCAGCAGGAGTTCAATCTGAGGTTTTTTCAGCCAGCCCTGGATGGTGGGGTGGGTGGATTGGAGATCCCCACCTTGGGAGGGCTCCAATCTACCCACCCCACCCTCCAGTGCTGGCTGGGCAATCCCCAGAACAAGCTCCCTCTGCTCCCTTTCCCCCCTCCCATTCTGAAAACAGCACCAGGAGAAGGGATGCCCAGCACTGCTTCCAGTGTGCACAGACACAGTTAATGGAGGCAGTCCACTTCAGAGCATTTTCATCTGAACTCTCAGGTAATGAGGGCTCAGACTGTCACAGGACTGGGTCCTTTTAAAGCATCCTGCAGCCATACATTTGTGTTTGGTCACAGCTGTAGAGCACTTTCAGGGGCCAGATCAGGTGAAAATAGTCATTTCTGTCTGCACATTGAGTGTGTGCTTTAGGCTTGAGTCACTGATTATTAACAAGAAGTGGACATTCTGGTAGAATCATTTTTTGATTCTGGTAGAATCAATCTTCTTTTTCTTGTTTTAAAAAACTCTTGTCACCATAAAGTGTGCGCAAAAGTTGCTTTTTTGCCATTTAAAGTGCTTTACTGTCATGACTCAACAGAAGTCCATGAATTTACAGCACTTTAAAAATGGGTACAGTGCGTTAAATTAACCCTTGTTAAATGAGGAATTAAATTTGAAGCGTTGCATTTTATAGCACTTGAGCAACCTACAGCGCTTTAAATAATTTCTGTACATTGGTCAAATTTCTGACCAGGGGTGAATCCCCAGTAGGGCTGTGGAGTGCCCCTGCCTCCTAGCCTGGAAAGTCCAAGGAGGCTCAGAGGGCACCCCCGCCCCCACCACAACCACTGCACTTCTGTCATGTTTTAGAGTTCTGTAACTTTATAGTACTAGAAAACATGCTCTACATTATAATGCTTTAAGATGTAAAAGAGTACTTCTGTAGACACCTAAAGTACTTGAGCACGTCTCAGTCACTGATGGATTGAGAAGCACAAGCCTCGTGTCAGAGGTAAGGAACAAAGGCAGAAGAAAATCTAAATGTCTTGCCCTGCCCAAGTTAGACAGAAAGTCTGTTGTTGTGCTTGGATCTGACTCAAAGCCAATGCCACCACCATGTCTATCCTGATTTATGCTAGACAACCAGCTGCTCCAAGTGGCAAAGGCCAATCACCTATTGCTCCATTCCACACTTTGGCTGACCAACTGCAACCTGGAAGACCCAGATGAATTCTTTAACTGGAATTTTTACCAGCATAGCAGGTAAAGCCTCTCCAGGGAGCTGCTGATTGCAATGAGGTACAGGTGTCCTAAGGACAAACAAAAACGGGGGAAAGGAAGGGAAGAGGAAGAAAGAAACAGATAAGAAGCAGAGAAAGCTGCTCTCTGCAGTGTTATTGATGTGGAAATCTGATCAGTTCCCTGGGTGCACCATACACAGGCTCGCTTGCTGAGGCCATTGTGGGTTGTGTGCATGGACTAGCTACAAAATGGGGCCTTTATCTTGTTACTGGTGTTTATTACACTTGTGTCTTGTATTGTTCTTTCAGTGGGGCACATTCTGCCATATGTCCTTGCCTGAGGGCTGAGAAAGGTCTGGTGGGTTTGGACCAATGTAACAAAGCCCAAGCAAGCAAGCAGATAAACTGAGCTGAGGATTGGAACAAGAGAATGGAGGGACCAACAAAATCCCTTCAGCAAAGGGACTGGACGGCACTGAAGGGAGGCCAAGGCGGAGGGCTGGGAACAGCACTAGGAGGTGGATGGTTTTGCTTCAAATCCCCAGTGGAACCAAAGGAGATTCTGCAGAAATCTTTGGGACTTTGTGGTATTTATTGTCGTGACCCAAAGGGTATGATTTTGTGTGTGCTTCACACTACAGGCACTGCAGAATTATTTCCCGCCACGAGGAGCTTTCTTTGGTGCAATTCTGTTGCATAGAGAAAACCCCGGTGCAAAGGAGTTCCCGCCACCCGTATGTAAATTTGTGTCCCACTATTGGCTGTTTCTAAATTATTCCCACGTGGCGGCTAGCGATTGGCTTGCTAGCCGTATAAGAGGTTTGAGCAGTTTCCGCCCAAGTTGGGGGAGGAGGACTCCACAACCATCTCGTGGAGGAAGAGAAGGAGGACTTCACATCTCGTGAAGAACTCTAAGCGCGCAGTGGAGCTTAACAAACCCTGCGTGTGCCTTAAGAAGGATATAGGGGCCTGATCAACCTCTAGCCTCTCCCTGTCGCTGCCTGATCCCTCGACGTACCCTTCCCTGCGCACTTTCGTGGAGAGTCACCTTTTGGACTCTCATTGTGGTATCCAGAGCTCTGTCCGGGTTTAAGAGGCTCGAGTTTTCTACGGGTCTTGTTCGTGCGAGTTTTCTTTTCGTTTGTAACTGCAACTTAAGCGAAGTTTTTCCTGCCTGCACCGCGACCATCTACGGTGTAAGTAAAATAATCTTTAATCAACCTCTACGCGTCCGTGCCTAATTCTAGTCCGCCATGCCGAATTCCCCAACCCACGTGCCAGGGCTGCACCCCTGAAAGCCTCGGACCACTCCTGGCCCGCACATTTATAAACCAACCTTTCCAGTGTTTCCCACAACACATGTCATGCTTTATACACACTGGGGCTGATGATTTGATGGCAGTCTCCATAGTCTTTGTTACTTTTGCTTTCAGCTTCAGTTTCCTCCAGTTCATTCCCAATGTCAGCTGAAATGTCTCCCTTCTCCCTCCTCTATCTTCTGTCCTTAATCCCTGAATTGTGATGGGAAGCCTGACAGAACCCAAGCAAGGTGCTTACATCTGCCCCTCTCCTGGTGCTGGGTCAAATGGGTAGTAGGCAGGTTGATGTGAGGGGCTGGGCCAGTGGGACATCTATCACTCCACCCTCTACCTCCACCCCATGAAAATTCCCTGGAAAGACTATATGGCCCCAGGCTACCATGGCAAGGGAAGCTACTTGGCTGAGGATCTGAGGCCATGGGGGAGAAGAGCAGATACAGGGAGAGAGC
>NW_005841844.1:1716556-1719556 GCF_000455745.1 Alligator sinensis
TCTTCAATGGCCCTGACTTCATACTAAGTCCTAAGATCCATTCAGAGCTGGGGTCACATTCAGTCATGTCTATGTGCACACGCACACACACACACACACACACACACACATACACAGACAAAAGCACACATCCGTGTGCACATACCCCAGTCTCCTACACACTTGTCCACATGCCCTTCTCCACCCCACAAGTGAACATCTGGAAAGGAAAGTGTGAGAGCTTTCTACGTGTTCCTCTCCTTTCAGATCCACTCAGACCAGGACTCCTGGGACAATAGACAGCAATAGACAGCAACTCAGTAAACATGCCAGCAGCATGTGGCAATAGCACTGTGCTGTCCAACACAGCATACAAGAGCTCCCCCTGCCCACCACAGTGGAACCCTTAGTTGGACCCCAAATGCCATTGCGTATATTCCTATGACTGGTACTCCTGCCTGCATTGGACTCAGCTACGGCATCACTTTCCCTCCAGTCACCACGAACTCTGCAGTTTCCATGTCAACATACTCTCAACCCTTATACAATAAGTATTAATAAGGAAGGCTCCTTATGCCCCCTGTTGGAGAGGTTAATTTTGTCATCCTTGCTCCATGAAAAGAAACTAAGGCACGGAGAGATTCTATGCCTTGCCCAAAGTCCTGTGAGATGGCTGTAGGGAATGACAGCCTTGTTTGCCTTCCATATGCTGGACTCAGAGGGGAACCTCCAAGCAGTTCCCCTCATCCTTCAGGGCAGGAGAGCTCAGCTGCCTCTTCCCTTCAGATTTCTTCAAGGTAGCTTCACAAGGTTGGCATCTTCCCAGAAAGGTGGAGGGCAGCAGTGGATGGTTTGAGGTTGGGGACACCAACTTCCTCTAGCCCAGATAATGCAGCCATGTGCTGGCAGGCTTGCCCTGAGGAGGATCTATGGCAAGGAACCTCATATATTTGCAGGGTCCCTGGTACAGTGGGGTCCATACAACTAGGGACAGAGCCAGCACTCACAGATCCACCTGGGAGAGATTTGCCCAGAGGAAGAAGAAGAGCCCCTGTCCTTTATCTCTGCCCTGTGCAGCATTTGAAGGGTCCAGCCTACCCTGTAGGATACAGGAAGCTCCGTGCAAAATGTAACAGGCCTTAAAATAGGTAATTATTCTCATCTTTCCAGTGATATAGCCACACCTCTCAAAGAGCTTCAACTAAACTCTCAGCTCTTGTAGCAAGCAGTCAAGTAGGATTTCCCCCATCCCACAGATAGGGAACCTGAGGCAAAAGAGATTAGCACGCCTTGCTGAAGGTCACCTGGAGAATTCCTGACGGAGCTGGAAGCAGACCGTGGGGAGCTGGACTTCTCTTCTGCTGCACTGATCAACAGACCACACATAGGTACAGCACAGTTTGGAAGCTCTGAGGACCAGCACCCATGACAAAGGAAAAGTAGCCACAGGATTAGTGCAGTCAACAAAGTACAATCCTTCCTGTGCCATGTGCCTTTTAAACATCACCTGCCAAAGGATCTGGGAACTGCCAATGTTGCCATGGTTAAAACATGGATGCAATCGGCCATTTGTGCTTCTGCCCTACAGAACAGCCTTCTTGGCAGTGGTGCCACAGCCCCAGCAATGTAAAAGTACCCATCTTGCCTTTCTACTGAAGTGTAGAAGCATGAAAGATTTCTTATAAAAATGCAATTTCAGTCCAAGAAAATCAAAGCATGGAAGACGGTAGCAGTGGGGCTGCTGCATGTCCTGCTGCCCTAGTCCAAGTGACCATGAGAGGCAAATAAACCATCGGCAGAAATCAGGGCAAAGGCTGCAGTGGAAAAGTGAACAGAAACGCACTAAAATATCAAATGTAAAAAATATTAGCACCTGGCTCCAACTAATTTCCAGCAAAACAGGAGGAACATGGTGTAACAGCTTTCTACAGACAGCTCAGGAAATACAGATGTGTGTAACTTTCTGTTTCTGACATTGCAGATAAAGCTTTCTTTATATACACCGTACCTCTGGCTAGAATTGTCCTCTTGTCATACCACTTGTTTTACTGCTCTTTAAAAATGTTAGCGCCTTCTTTAAAAAAAAAAAAATCTTTGTTGTACATATCAATAGCAAGGAAATTATATACTGAAAATATTTCCTTGCTCACTTTTCACAATGACAGCCCTGAAAAATGCATCACTTGTGTTATCGTATTAATATTTGGTCTCAGCACAGCTTTCCCAACAGGCTTTCACTTAAGCATTATAAAAGGCTTATTTTGTATAGTGTTTATGATACCCTTGTCTTTAAGTTGTTTACATTGTCAATTATAAAGCATTTGAGGTAGGCAGCATATGCCAAGACAGATTTCAAAGCATTATCAATACAATCAAAGCTGCTCTATTAAGTCTGCAAACAAGATTCTGTTGGTAGGAAAAGCCATCGGTTTATGTACCTAGTACGGAGGCTACAATGAAAAATGTGTACAGGTTATTCTTGTGCTCACTGGGAAAACTAAGTAGCAGATTATGAAGTGTTCATTTTTGTAGCTTTCTGCAGGATCACTTGGGGGGAATAAATCCACTGATGCACAAGACTGTATGACCATCATCACTAATGCTGTCTGCGTGGCCTTGAACTCCATAGCATCCCCCAGGGAAAAACCTCCGATCCACCTGCTGTAAAAGCACAGTCTGCTGGAACTAATAAGTGACTCTCTTCTTACTTGGGTCTGATGGCTAGGAGCTCAGCTGAGGAGCCCTTAGGCTCAACAGTATGGGGTGGGGAGGCACAGTGTCCAGTTACCTTCTGCAAAGTCTCAACAGTTGAGGAAGGAAGCTGGGCCCCGCCTGGTCCACAATTTGGATCCAGTGGGACAGGGCATGAGAAACGGAACAGACAAAACAGTATCTTGTGTCTTTTCTAACGCAAGGCAGCATGTGCCTTCTCTCCCGGTGGGACAGGCGGGCTGGTGTAGGCGAGGTTTTGGGAGAGCCACACGCCAGCGCTCCGGAGAGCCGCGGCTCCGAGCCGGGCAC
>NW_005841844.1:1720371-1724155 GCF_000455745.1 Alligator sinensis
CTCGCTTCATTACCGGGCTGCTCTAATCCCGGCCGGCTCGCTGCTCGCAGGGGCTCTGCAATCGGGACGGGGGTTTCCCCCAGCAGATTGCTCAGAATAAATCAGATTAAAAAACGGGGTCTGACAAAGGTCACAGCCAGGCCGAGCGCTTCTCACCCGCCCCCGCCCCGAGTCGTGTCTCAGCCAAGCGAAACATTTGTAGGATGCCCGCAAATGCCTGAAGCCCGGGGCTGAAACAATCTGGGTGGAGGATACTTGCGGTAGCAGCACCACATGTGGTGTTTGAACGATTGACTGTTGCTGTCGAGAGGATTTGGAACTGATTTGGCAAATTTGACCTGGAATATGAAAAATTTTCCAAAAATAAAAAAAAATTGTTCTACCCCAGGAAGAAGCTGTTTCCATTTCCAGCCCTTTAAGAGCCCCTTAGGGAAATGCTACCTGAAAAGCATTGGTAGGATGTGCTCCTTCATCCTGACCTTAAAACCAGCTTCAGAACCTGTTTCTCTGCAGTTGGTCTTTGGGGAAATGCGGCGCTGGCGAGGTGACACAACCGGGGAAAGGGAGTGTGATGCCAGAAAGTCCACTGCAGCTCAAAATTAGCAATGGGATCCACACAGCCATAGACAAACTGAATTTACCAGCACCCGTGCTGCCAAACGCCCTGGGGGGCCATATTGGGCACCCTTGTGTCAGCGGGTTCCTGTGATCCTGCAAGAATTTCAGTTTTCAAAAAGTTTCTTTTATATGGCTACAATTTCTTGCCTTCCCAGAGAAAGCCTTGCAAATGTGACGCCTACCAACACAGGAACCAGAAGCCAAATCATTTAATCACCGGATATTTTGAAGCCTGTCCCATGAGTTTAGGACTCTGAGGCCTTGATTTTTTAACGGTTGTGGTTCCCAAGACTGCTTGTGGGTGGCTATTAAAATGACAATGACCCAAATACAGAGCGTTTCCCCAAGCAGCAGGGAACCCATCTCACACTAGGCTGACACAAGGGAAGGTACTTGAAGCTGAATCTCAGTGAATTTGGGGGCTTGGACCTACCCAGGAAATAGTTAATCCACGCATCAGGACAACAGTTGCCCACAACACTTACTTAAATAAAGAGTTACTTTTTCACAGAGTGGCTTTAATTAATGGCAGAATGTTCTGACATGCTTTTCCTTGGTGACTGTTGTGTTTGCTGGGAATGGCTGGAGGGGTTTTAGCCTTCTAGCTCAGAAGCCTATTGTGTTTCAATTCCTGATGCACACCCATTTCCCCTGGTGAAGTCTTTTCCCCCTCTCTCCCCACCCCTGCAAACTCCTCTTCCCCCCAGGCTGGAGGCTTCCTAATCTTATGCCAATAGGTCACAGTAGGTCTGAGGTTTCACTGTATTCCACCATTGTCTTACGTTGATCTTAATAATAATGCTGTGGGATCCTCTTAAAGGGACACCCCGTGGACCATTTATCATCCATATTAACAGATGGGGCTATTTAAAAGCAAGGGTCTGAAAAGACTTGAAAGGAAAGAGAAATAATCTCCTGAATAAAAATATTTACTACCCCTCAGGCCAGATTCTCCTTCCACACACCAGAGTGGCCATAACTGGTTCGGAGGAAATATCCCTAGTGCACGCTGGTTCATGTGAGAAGAGGAGAAGGCCCCAACTCTTTCTTAGTTAAAACCCTTTATTTGGCCATTCCTGCATGAATCAAGTTAGAATTTCACAGTTATTTAACACCTGGTTGCAACCTGTCACAGTAGCAATAATCATACTTTGCTAATGCAAGTGCTCTTCCTCTGAAGTTCTGCATTATAAAAAAAGGATGAACGTTATTTACTGCCCCTGTACAGATGGATACCCAATAGTTACATGACTTGACCAGACTCACAAGGCAAACCAGTGGCAGGCTGAGGCTTAAATCTTAGGCCTCCTGGGCCTCAGCTTCCATGCTAACCTTGTGAAATAAATATCACTGAAATAGTCCCACAAATGACCTGTTTCAGCTCCCATTTTAGCCAGGGGGAGTGTTCCCATTGAATTCGGCAGGAATCAGACTGGGTCCTTCAAGCTTAAGTGAAGTGCTTTGAATATGTAGAGTACTATATGAATATATAAATACCACATGGATGCTAAATTGTGTTTAGTCCTGCCTGGGATGGATAACAGTACTTTACAGGATCAAAGTGGTGTTCCAATGTTAACTAATGAATATTCATTCACCACATTGCTGTGAGTAGGCAACAAGTATTATCAATCCCTTTTACAGATGGGAAAACTGATGCAGAGAAGTCACATGATATTCTCAAAGCCACAGAGTAACTGAGGGCAGATCTAGGATTAAAATTCAGGCCTGTTTCCAGTGCAGCTCCACTGATGTCAGGAGAGTCATGCTGATTTCCCCCTATTGGAGATCTGGCCCCTCAATTTGCTCTCAAGACCATCTAATTAAAGAAAAGTATGTTTAATATTCATTTCCATGTACATATAGACACTGTACAGATAGATCTGTCCAGGCAAAATGCAATTTTCCAGGAGGATCTTCTGTGACTGCTACAGCAACAGGCACTCTATAAATTAATAAAATACATGATTGAACAGGAATGTATATTGCGAGCATGATTCAAAACGAGTGAGGGGCAAACCTATATAGCTGTGTATACCATGCGGAATGAGGTTAGGTAGGTAAGGAATTGGCTGCACAGGCAAATTGAAGAATGAAAGCAGCTGGGGCTGGGAAAGATCCCATCATTCGTCCATGCCAGTACCTTTCCAAGGGGAGGATTGTTCCAGCAGTGTATTTTTGAGTGCTTTGCCCAAGCTAGGTTTATGTGTCCCAAGTAATGAGCCATCTTTCAGCTTCTCTGCACCATAAACTAGACATCTCGGGGGGGGGGGGGGGGTGGAATTTCCCTGATGTTCCACCTACATTTTCCTTTTCCAAATTATATATTTGTACCCAAGTATGTATCAGGTATGTCTATACTGGAGTATCAGGGTACTCAGTCATGCTGCCAAGGCAATAAGCCCTGCCCTCCACACCCATCAGCCCTGGACATAGGGTGATGTGGTGTCCCAAGCTGTCTCTCTCAGGCACACTGGAAACCCCAGTCTGAGCACAGGGCTGGGGTGCCCTGGGCCTCCTCACTGCCTCACTTCTGGGGTTGATGCACCTGGAGACGGCATACACAGACAGGGCATATTCCTGCAATGGCACAACTGCCCACTTTGCTGGGCAGAGTGTTGCTGTAGGCATATCCTGATGCAGCCTGACCCAACTCCATGATAGTAACTGGGTCCTGGCCTACTCTTTTCTTCCTTTAGGTGCTGATCCTACAATGTGGTTCATGCACTTGGACCCTGCAAATCTAATGCAGGAGTGCCTCTGCACAGAGAACATAGCAGGATTGCTGTGCACTTTTCTACTGCAATCCCCTTCCTCTCTGCACTGATCACAAGAGGAGCCAGACAGGTTTCTCTGGTGTTTGGTACAGCATAGTTAATAAGGGTGCTTTGCTCCTGTCCAAATCCACAGCTGCTGCTTTTGGAGCAGCATGAGGATTGCACAGTCCCAACAGATGTTCCACACACCACCCTTATTGATCCAGACTGAAGATCCCAAAGTCATACTTGAGGTCCACAGTAGGATCAAATGGTCCCCATAAGAAAGACTTCTTGTGTCTGCCAGGGCTGACCTCAGCCTAATTCCTAGCATGCAGATGTCCTCCATCACCATGGGCACTAATTACTAACCAGAGGCAGGGTCAGCAACCAGGCAGGGACGGGTTGGG
>NW_005841844.1:1724186-1775111 GCF_000455745.1 Alligator sinensis
CCAGTCCTTGCCGGGATCAATGAAGGAGAAGCAACACTCCCTTTAGCAATTTATATAGGCCTTGATTTCCAGAGCTGTCCCCAGCTTTTAATTTTTAATTCTTTCGTATTAAAAATAAGGAAAATAAGAGCTAATAATTGAGGCTGAATTTGCAAAGACATCCAGCAGATTTCTACATCTAAGTAGGAACGGTTCCCCCAGAGTCCCTATGCAGCTCTGAAAATCTTTAACAGTCAAAAGGGGTGGATAGGATGTTTTGCTAAAAGTTTGGAGTTTCCATGTGGCTGCAGACCTGATCTGCCCTGTTCACTTTCAGCTTTGTTATTTTGCATTCTTCATTGAGAAGGGATCAGTAGGTTTCAGTGCAAGGATTTTATTAAACCACTGATGAACTTGAGTTCAAAGCTGGACTTCTATAGCATCAGCATTTGCAACTCTAGCCCCTGCCAGGTACAATGGATCTATTTCTTGGGAGAAGTGGTAGATGACCATATACCCTAAGATCCAGCTGAAAAGGATTTTGGTATGATATTCCTAAGACATCCCTTACTGTAGTAAGAAGGTGAACCCATTCTGTAACTGCGCCCTCTTACACCCATTGGACTTGTATCCTTTGTGCTATTCCTTATTACATATTATTAAATCTCTTTTGAACATCTCCTTGTGTGGCCTCTCAACAGACCTTTTATACTTTTACCTAATTTTTCTTCATATGTAATTGAGATTTAACTTTCCTTCCTTTCAATCCATCAGGTCTTACAATGCATCCTTGGTTCAAACTCTGACAAGTGTCACACTCCTCTGGATGCCTTCCTGCCAAGTATTTGCACAATGCTGTCATAAGCCCTCTCTCTGCACTTCAGGAGCAATCTGAGATAACCATAAGAGGCACTGAGAGGCCTATCAGCCACTGGACACTCTCCATAGGGAAAGCATTTCCTTTGCCTGTGCAGATGGGAAAAAGCAGGATAAAGAAAGGTTCCTGCAGCTTCTGGGACATGCCTTCTCCAACCTGGGTAAAGAAGAGGAGGTTTCAAAACAGAGGTCACAGGAACCTCAAATTTTTTCTTTCCCTGTTGATGGTGCCTAGGGATCTGGATACATTGTTGCCAAGTACTCTTGCAGTGACATTTTCAATGTCCCAAGCCTTTGCAGACAGCTTTCAATCAGGAGCACTGGCTAGAGCTTCTAGGAGCCTACCTTCTCTTCCAGGTTGGGCAGAAAAGCTGGTCCTGAGCAAACCAGATATAGCTGCACTGGAAAACCCCAGGTGACTTTGCCCACTGAAGGAGGTTTGAAACTGGGATTCCCCACAGAAGAGCAGCAGTGGTTGGCAGGAATGGACTAGCTCTAGAGAGGGTCATAAAACCCCCACAGAACTCCCATGGCCACTGCCCTTGTGTCGTGCCAGCCACTGTGCCAGCCTCTCCTGCCTGACCCTGCACAGCTGCACAGCATCATCTCCTTCTCCCCGTGGTCCTACCTCCAAACTTCCTCCAGGACCTGGTCCCTTTTCATGCTCTCCCCTTCATATTGTCCTCTGCCCCAATGTTACCCACATCCAGCTTTCCCCTCCTACCTGAAACTGCTCCATGTCCTGCCTGTTCTTCCTTCGCCTACTGCTCCTTGCCCCTCCCCCATGCTGCCTTTCATGGGGCCCCTTCCACTGTCCTTCCTCCCAGCAATGCCCACCCCAACGCAGCCTTTGCAGAAGACATTTCATGGTATCACACCAATAACAAATCCACAAGAGAAGCATAACAGGCTCAAACTCAGGTCCTGCCACCAGTACAGCCCTGGCTCCCCCCAGCCCCTCCCTCACTGGAGCCTAGCCTAGTCATGTCTGATTCTCCTTTCCCACCTTTTTATTTAGGAGCACAGGACACAGGATTGGAAGGGGGCACCCTGCAATCACAGTCACTTGCCACATAATCCAGCTCACAAATGTACTCTCTTCATTTGCCTACTCATGTTGGTGCAGTGTGAGGGACACTAGGGGCTTATTATATATGCTGCTTCTGTGCTGTGGAAGTGCCACTGTGAAGTCCACACTCCTCTCTGCTTGCTCCGGCTTCACATGCACTAAATCCCAAAAATGATGCAATGAAGCCCCTGCTGAGGGTATTGAGCATGTGCCCAGAAGTGCACCTGACACGAGTGGCACTGGGTTCAAGCTTAACTCCATTCAGAGGCAGGATTTGGCACAGGCAACACTCCCCAGTGGCACCCCAGACACTGTGCCACTTCCTGTGGGCTGGAGGGAGCAGATCCTGGTTCCTAGCACTGCTCCCACTGCCCCTCAACTCACCCGAGCTTGGGCCAGCTTTGGGACTCGCCTTGTGCTCTGATCTACGCTGCTGCAGCTCCCCCATCTCTGCTCCCAGTCCTGGACTCTGTACCCTAGCTCCCTGTTCCCTCCTGTGGGCTCCTCTTTGTCTCAGGGCTTTTCCTGCTGCCTCCCTTGTTCCTCAGAGCCACTCTCTCCCACAGCAGGGATGGGGGGTGGTTCTCCCCTCAGGCTCTCCCCTTCATCTCCCCCCTCCTTGTGACAGGAACCCAGGGTTTTTTAGAAGCCATTTTCCCTTTTCTTCTTCCTCTGTGCTGCCTCTGTACAGGCCCACGCACCAGCTGGGCCCCCCACTGTGCTACTCCCACTGCCCCCGCTGTGCGGCTGCCTGCACAGCCTGGCTGCCTGGCTCCCGCCTTCCTCCCTTCACCTGGCTCTCCAACGCTCGAACTGAGGACTTAAAAAAGAAATGAAAAGCCCTGTCTCCCTTTTGATCTTTGTGTGGCTTTGGAGCTGGTCTCCGCCTGCCAGGACCACCCATCCCGGTGCTCACAGGGGCTGCATCTCAGGCTCCAAACACAAACAGATCTCTCCAGCGCAAAAAGCCGCTCTGCACAAACCAAGGGGCAGAGTGAAAGGAGACTGGCATTCAGTGAGAGGCAGGACATGGCTGAGCTGATGGGCTCAACAACACCACCACTGCGACACCTCTCCTAAACCCCCATCCTGACCTGCAGCAGGAGGGCAGCTCACCTTCTCCCTCCACACCCCGCTGCCCAGCTCAGTCCTGCCTTGAGGAATCTCAGAGGTCCCCTGCCCACCAGCCCCTGTGGCTCAGCTCCTGCACCATCACAGCAGTTCCTTGCCATCTTCCCCATCACCCTGCTGTGCCCTGTACCCCTTGGTAGGAGCACTAAGGAGCTCCCTTACTTCTCTACATGCTCTGCCACACCCTGCCCCCTCCTCTCCCCCCAGCTCAGCCTAGGCATACGTTTCAGAAGCCACCCTGTTCTTCCTCCCACCCTCTCCCCCGCACACTCTGTTTCCAGCTCAGCTGGACTGTGCTGTGCAGCATCTCCAGGAGTCTTGGAATGTGCCTCTAGCCTCCTGAGGTGCTCTCCATCGCACCAGGTGTTCACCTTCCACGTCTTCAGCAGAACTGGGCAAACACTCCCCACAGGCATGTGAAGACATTCCTGAGACTGATCCCTCTGGGGTCCTGCCTAGGGAATCCACCACCCCCTCCACTTCTATCCCTTCCCATGAATGCTTGCATGAGCAAAGTTTTGCCTCTGGTAAAGGGCAGCACTATAAATACCCACATGTCTGCATAGCCACATTGGAAGTGTCCATGCAGCCATCTTGAAAACTCTCTGTGGGGCTGGGATCATCCAATCAAAGAGCAGAAATAATAGCAAATAAGACAGCTGACCAATCACACTGCAAATATTGAAGTACTTCAGGGTTAAAATATGGTCGCACACTGAGTCATTCAGAGTCACAAATGCATCAATATTTCAGGCCTCATCTATGCTGGAAAAATATCTTAATATCCTTGGGAAAAAAACCCTGATCTAGTTCAACCAATGCACGCCTCTAACCCAGGTGCTGTTAAGCCAATGCTAGTTTAACTCTTGCTTATATCAATTTAGTGTAAGGCAATAACTTAAGAATTCTCTGCTGACCTAAACTCCATTTACTTCAGTGGCAAATCTGGCGTCTTACTTTGTTTATAGTTAATTTGCAAATAGAAAAGGGAAGAGGGGAGATTCTTTGACTGTATTGTTTGCTGTGAAGATTTCACAAGGTTCTAGTTTTCCTATGAGCCCCAAAATGAGATTTGTAGGCTATTAAACTGGTTCCAGAAAAATCAACTGTGTTCTCACCTTCACTTTTATTTCTTTAAATACACACACACACACACACACACACACACACACACACCCCCATGGCTGTTGTCCTGTGACAGAATGTCAAAAGAACTGAAACTGGGAAAAATATGCTTACACTGCTTTTTCTGTCCATTGCTCTGGTGTAGTTGTATGCTTGTTGCATGGATGTGGCAGGCTTTAAAAGAAAATGAGCAATGCCAACAAGAGCCTCTGCTTGTGCATATACGTGTGTGAAGAGAGAGTTTTATTACCAGGAATTGACAACAACTCCATTGTTAAACCGGGCAGCTTGTAAGATAGATAATAGGCAGCTAGACTGAGCATGAAGCTGGGAGATCTGGGATCTATTCCTAACAAACTGTGCAACCTTGGCCATGTCAGTTAATCTACCTAGCTAGGTATTTTCATGCCCTATCCCCCAGTAACTGAGCACCTCATGTTTAATGCATTTAACCTCATAACACCCCTGTGAGGTAGGGCAATACTTTTATCCCTATTTTACAGTAAGGCCCGGATGGGCTAATTGATCCACGGGTGACAAAGAGAGTCTGTGGCAAAGCAGAATTTGAGTGTAGGTCTCCCATGTCTTAGGTGAGTGCCCTAACTACTGAGCCATTCTTCCTCTTTGCTACGCCTCTGTCTGCCCCAGGACAATGATGAGTATAGCCAGGGGGAAGGCTATACACAGTGCATTGCAAACTGCAAATAGAATATGCCAGTCTGATTGTTTCAACCGCTGAAGCTGTTTCTCAGGTTGCTAGACTTTCTCTCTCGTAAATTTCTCAGGATCAAAAAATGTTTGTGAGCCAAAGTTTATCATATTTGCTTCTAGTATAATAGTGACTCTTTTTTTAATTTTAAGGGAATTGGTAATTCACCTTTGAACTACAGAAACAGATGCTGGTGCCAACTCAGGGAGACCCACAGAACATTTTTGGTGAGGTTCTACAAAGGCACTGATGGCACAACAAGGTCTGGTGATGCCCTGCAGTCTCCATCCTTGCAACCTACTGCAACCTCCCACTGGAATCTTGGCCCTGTTAAAATCAATGGTAAAACTCTTGTCCTTTACCTTTCTTGTTGTTAAGCTCTTTCAGGAGAAGACTGCTTCTGACTGCTGGGCTCAGCACGATAACACCTGGATCCTGAGTTAATGATAAATTCCATTCTCAGGATTTTATAGTCTAGTGTCATCATGTTACTTGAATGTCTAGGACAGTTGGTGTTCTAAAGAGTCAGTCAGTCTGGCAAAACTGAAAATAATTCTGAGTCAAAAGAGCACAGAGAAAGAATTTAAAAAGGGGGAAAAAAGCGAATGATAAGTCAAAATTGCCTAACGATATTTTACAAGATACCCAGAAAGTCACAATCGTACAATCAAGAAAAAAGGCATGCTACTTAAAAATACAAAACAAAACAAAACTGTATGGAGGGAACTACCTTATTTAACAAGTGGAAGAAGGGGGAATTAAACTGTTATGAATTTTAATCAGAAGTTGACTGAAGAAAAGTGATAAGGAAAGCCAAAGGACACCAAGAGAAATCTATGACAACTAGAATTAAGGTCAGTAAGCAGGAATTGTAAATTTTAGTAAAAATAAAAAGAATCCTAACAATTGTGTAAGCCCATTAAAAAAGGTAGAGGTATGTAATATATATATATATATATATATAGTATTTAGATAAAATAGCTGATATAACCATATCATGGGATGATGATGAACCAATTTTCATTCTAGTAACTCAGGAGGATGTTAAACAGCGGCTAGTAAAATTCAGGTACTTTTAACTCAGCAGTCCCAAGTAAATTGCATCCAAGAGTTTCAAAAGAGCTGGCTGAGGGACTTTTTGAACTGTTCATGTTGATTTTCAAACACATTTAGAACAGCAGAGACATTCCAGAAGACTGAACAGAGCTAGTGTTGTGCCAATATTTAAAAAGCACAAATGGGAAAATGCAGGCAATTAGAGGCCTGTCAGTCTGACATGAGTCCCAGACTGCAGGAAAGACTGATGTAGAACTGATTATTAAAGAAATTAAACGTGCATAATATAATTAGTGCCATGCAATTCAAGTTTGTGGAAAACAGGATCTGTCAAACTAATTTGATATCTTTTTTCTATGTAACCATGAGTTTGGTTGATAAAAGTAATAGTAGTAAGATAATATATTAAGACTTCTGTAAGGCACTTCAGTTGGTAGCACATGACATTTTGATGTGGAAACTGGAATGAACAAAATTAACATGGCACACGTTAAATGAATTAAAAACCAGCTCAGTGATAAGCTTTAAAATGTACCAGTAATTGTAAGAAGGAAATATTCATTGAGCGGGTGTGTTTCTAGCAAGTTCTTGTTGAGACTGAGTCTTGGCCTTATGTTAGTTAACATTTTTATCAATGACCTAGAAGAAAACATAAAATCATCCCTGATAAAGTTTGCAGAGAACATACAGATTAGGGGAGCTGTAAATAAAGAAGAGGGCATGTCACTGGTAAAAAGTGATCTGGATCACCAGCTAATCTGCACAAAGTAAACACTATATATGTTAATAACAGAATGTAATGCCCCCCATCTAGGAGCAAAGAGCACAGTTCATAACACAGATTGGAGGGTCATGGTGAATCACCAGCAGAACCTGAGCTCCCGTTGTAATACCAGGGAGGTTCTAACGCCCCTGTACTGGGCAGAGAGGTGGCCACTACTGAAACACTGCATCCAGTTCTGCTGTCTGCAGATCAAGGAGGATTCTGGCAATCAGGAGCCATGAAGATGAATACAGATTTGGAAAACACACCTTACATTAAGAGACACTAGGCATTCAAGGTGTGTAGTTTTACCAAGGGAAGTAGAAAAATTGAGCACCTGGGGAACAAGCATTCAGCAGTGGTTCTACAGTGTAGTGTGTGAAATAGACTAGAAATAAAAGGCAGATCCTTGTCCACCTACTGGGCATCTGAATGGATGTAGGTGTATAAGTGCAATTTGGTTCCACTCTGTGGTCCAGTTCCTGAAAATCCATTAATGTGTCTACTTGCATAACACACTGTTCTCTCACCCTTGAGACTGAGTCACAAAAAAGCAGGAGGATGAGCCACCTGCATTCTGCATTGAGTGTTTTTCAGGGACTCAAGCAAAGTGAAATGCAATCACACTTAGGTATCTAAATCCATGTGTGTGTCTCATAGGTAGAACAGAATCTGGTTCAACGTGCATGGTTCTCGATTCAAGGATGATCTCCACCACAGCTCGTTGATGGGTCTTGAAGTGGTTTAAAGAATCTAATCTTTGAGCCACAGATCCATCCACAGAAGCTGCAGGTCTTTCCACAGGGAGAATGGGTTGCAGGCTGGGATGCCTCTCCTTTTCCTTCCTCTGCTTTCTCTTCTCTGCTTCAAGGGCAAGATGCTTTACCTTGAAATGGACTGCTGCTTGGTTGAGGTTGAGGTGTCATTTGAGTCGGCTGGCAGCCAGCTCTTCCCAACCCTTGATGTCAGCATCTGTTTTCTTAAGGTATGCCTTCCATGATTCTTTGTAGCATTTCCTCTGGCCACTATTAGATCTCAGTCTGCTACCAAGTTGGGAGTAGAGCATTTGTTTTGTGAATCAAGAGTCAAGCATCTGCACACAATGTTTGGTCCAGCAAAGTTGGTGCTTGAGGATTACCAACTCAGTGCTGGTAACACTGGCTTCAGCAAGGATGCTGGAATTTGTGTGGCACTCTTCCCATTTGATGCAGAGGATTTTATGGAGGCACCACTGATGATACCTCTTCAGGCTCTTTAGATGATGGCCCACATTTCACATCCATAGAGGCGAGTGGGGATGATGACTGTATTGTAGACCTGGATCTTGGTCTCTTTCTGGAGATCACAATGAATACAAACACACTGAAACAATTTTTCCAAAGGAGGCATTTACACAGTGGATCCTGTGCTGGATCTGCTAATCAATGTTCACTCTCTGAGAGAGGCAGCTACCAAGGCAGGAGAAGTTCTCAACTACCTCCAGGGTCTTTCCCTCAATGATAATTTGGGAATGTGGGCCACATTCATGGCCTGGGGCAGGCTGATAGAGCATTTTAGTCTTCTCAGTGTTAAGGGAGAGGCCCAAAGTGTGGTAGTCTTGTCCAAAGAGATCCAATGTGGTCTGGTGGTTTTCTTCAATGTGCGCAAGGATGGCACAGTCATGTTAAAAGTCAAGGATGATTGTTTTGAGTACTTTGGTCTTCAACCAAAAACATTCCAAATTGAAGCACCCTCCATCCATCCACTAATCAAAGTCAATTCGGGAAGGAAGGTGGTCCTTAATGAAAGCCATGATGACTGTTAAATAAATGGAGAACAAAGTTGGGGTGATGATGCATTCTTGCCTGACCACAAATAGATGTGTTTCTAATTCACTACATAGAATGATCACAGACATCTGGTCATGGAGAAGCCTTAGGATCTTGATGTACTTTTCAGGACATCCAAATCTGTCCAGTTCTTTCCACAGAGCTTTGTGATTGATGGAATCAAAGGCCTTACAAAGGTTAATAAAGTCCTAATGTTGTTCCTGACACTTCTCTTGGATCTGGCAAGCAACAAAGATCATGTCAGTTGCTCCATGGGATGATCTGAAACCACACTGAGATTCTGGCAGGACTCTCTCAGCAAGAGGTAGAAGATGGTTCAGGAATAGGAATTGAAGATTCATACCTCAATAGTTCCCACACACAGACTTATCTCCTTTCTTGAAGAGAGTCACAATGTTGGCATTCCTCAGATCTGCAAGGATATCTTCATTGGTCCAAATTTGAAGAATAAATCCATGGAGTCTCAATTTTTGCCACCAGCCTTGTAGATTTCAGCATGCATGTCATCCAGTCAACTAGCCTTGTTGTTCTTGGTTTCCTTGATGGTACATCAGGCTTCTTCTCTAGAATAGGAGGGTTGGTGAGGGATCCCATTTCAGGGTGTTGGGGGATGGACTTGATGGTAATATCTGTCAGAGTTGACTCACAGTTCAGGAGTGCCTCAAAGTGCTCTTTCCATCTAGCTTGGATAGATTCATTGTCTTTGAGGAACAGTGAGCCATCCTGCGATCACAGGAAAGTAGGACCATGGGAAGTTGGGCTGTACATGGCTTCTGTTACCTGGAAAAATCTCTGCATGTCCTGTTTGTCACCATAGAGCTGGATCTCCTTGGCTTTATCTTGCCACCACTGATTTTTGATTTCCTGGATTCTCCTTTGAGCTTTGGCTTGGAAAAGCTGATATATCTCCTTCTTCTTCTGAAATGTCTTGTCATCTTGCCAAGCAGAATAAGCCCTTCTTTTCCAGTCAAGGAGGGCTTGGATCTTGGCATTGCTTTCATCAAACCCAGTCTTGGTCTTGATGGGTGGTATAGCCAATTGATTCAGCACCGGCCATATGGATGGCAGTTTTTAAGTCCCTTCCAGAGTTCCTCAATGTTGCCTTAATTTGTGGACATGGCAGAGAGCTTTTCACAGAGACATTGTTGGAGAACCTTACAGACCTTCTGGTCTTGAAGAGATTTGGTGTTGGGAGTCCTTCATATTACTTTTGGCTGTTTTCAGTGTTTCAGAGCAAGCCAGATGTTCATAATGGATCTGACAAAATGGTGATCTGTCCAGCAGTCATCATCAGTTATCACATGGCTCATGAGATATGGACAACCATTTGATCACAGGCTCTAACAATAACACAGTTGAGGAGGTGCCAGTGCTTAAAGCGAGGATGTCTCCAGGGGTGTCTTCTATTTGTCTCTCTGTCTGAAGATAGTGTTTGTGATGACAAGACCACGCTCTGTGCATTTGCTCAGGAGAAAGATGCTGTTAGGCTTGGCTTTCCCTTCTCCTTAGTAGAGGAAACCAGAATGTGGTTAATGTTGGAGTAAAACTGTTCTTTGACATCATTATGGTTCTAATAATGGTATAATAAAGCATGGGTGCAGTCCACCCAGGGCTGTGGAGGACCCTCTAGCCATTTTTACTTCAAAATGAGATTTTTTTTAAGACATGCTTAAACAGGCTGTGGTGTGGGGAAGCCCTGTGGCCTGTGTTATGTGACAGATTAGACCACGTGACCAAAGTCCCTTTTGGTTTTCTAAGATAAGAAGGCATGGGTAAGTGACTGGGTGGTGTTCATATGCATGCAGGGTGCCCATGCTCCATCACGTCCCCTTGTGCTAGCTGCTGCAGCTCCCTCTTGCACCTTCAGGACGTGCCACTTATCAGGACCGGATTCCCTTTCACTGCTCGTATCTCCCCAGTTTCCTCCATCGTTCAGTTCTGTGCTTCTAGGCATTCTCCAGTATTCTGAGACTAGCTGGGCTGCAAGTGAATCCACACCACAGTGATGGCCAGCAAACAACCAGAGAGATAATGAGCTCCATATTGGCTTTCTACAGCCTAGCCCTAGCCCCGCTCTCCGGCCAATTCCCTCTGCACTGGGGGCAAAAGTGTGTGGGGTCTCTGGGGGTCACCTTCCTTGTCCCAGACAGCAGGCTGTGCTGCATTTAAGACCTGCAGAGAGATAATAGGTCCACACTGAATATAACTGGGGTGCTACAGTACCTAGTTTAGCTGCCAATTGCATGTTATTCACTAGTACAAAAGGCTGCTCCTTCTGCAGCACTGTTATGCTAATTACCTAACTCTTCCTTCATGGTTGCCATCACACTCCCTGACTTCCCAGCATGGCCTGTCTGGGGCCTGGAGCACTGGATCAGGACTCACAAGATCCGGGTAGGAGTCTCTGACTTGGGCAGGGTCAAATTGCCTTGGTTCCCTTCAGGACAGCAATTGCCTCCTTTCTGTCTGCACAGTACCTAGCATTATGGGCCCCAGGCTAGACACCACTGATGCTAATATAGTTCATCTCTCACCACTCTGACTGCCTGTGCTCTTGTACATTTATCTGTTCCTATTTCCCTGTTTATGCCTGAGACCAGTAAAGGTGAACTTGTAAAAAGTCAGAGGAGTGGCCATCTGTTCTGCACAAAGTACAGTGACCTTCCTGCTCTCCCATGAGTCAACAGCAGCTGCACTTCTCAAAGTCCAAAATTCTCCTTTGAACTGTGCCTGGATGGAGGGGCCCCACCTGGAATCAGGTCCCTTGCTCTGATGTATGCTGCATAGACACAAGTAAGAAACAGGCCCTGCCCCCAAGAGGTTGCAGTCTCAGATGGAGGTTTTCAGAAGTACTGAAGTCATACAGAAGCACAAGTCCCCTTGGCTTAGGTATTTTTCAAAATAGTATTACCAAATCACACAGGAAGGGAACTGAGGTGCAAAGAGAGAAGGGATGTGTCTGTCTTGCACAAAAAGACATCTTTTTAACTCTTGATGGCCAACCTGAGTTAAAATAACATGGAAGACAAGTCACTTGGGTGAGCAGCCTGAGTTCAAGCCCATAGGGGGATCTAAAGTGGAGACAGAAGTGACATTTTTTTCCTGATCTGGCCCCTGAAAGCACTACATCCATGACCAAACATAAGTGTGCTTTAAAAGGACCTAATCCCATGACAATCTGAACCCTCACTGCATGAGGCTTTAGATGACGACACTCCAAAATGGAGAACCTTCTTTAACATCTCTCTACGCATGCCAGGATGCCTCCAATCCATCCACCCCACCCTCCACTGCCAGCTGAAAAAAACCCAGACCGAATTCCCACTGCTCCCTTCTCCCTGTCCCATTCTGAAGGCAGAGCTGGGGCTGGGAGGGGGGAAGGGCCGAGCTATGGGAGAGTAGCTGCAGGCTTGAAGCCGCTTCAAATTGCAGCTGAATCCCTCAACCCCCGGGGACCCAACAGTGAGTGTCTGTTGGGTTCAGGGGAACCGCTGTAACCCACAGCACTTTGCAAGAAGCTCTATGAGTTACAGTGGGGAGCTACACTTCTGTCTGCACCTTAGGGTTCAACTCAAGCTGCTAAGATGAGTTGCTTTGTCTTCACAGCTGTTTCAACTCAAGTTGTTTGCAACACACTTTTTCAGTCTAGGCATACAGTAAGTCTGTGGTAAAATTATAGAAAAGTATAGCTGGAAGAGACCTCTGAAGGTCATCTAGTCCAACCCCCTGCTTGAGGCAGAATCATCTCTATCCATACCATCCCATACAAATCCTTGTCTAACCCGTTCCTGAAACTACAGAGTTATCCCTATCACACAACCACAAGGCACAGCATTCTAACCTGCCACTGGTAAAGCAGAGGGAAAATGGTAGTCAGGCTTGCTGCTCCTAGGGGTTGTTAAAATAGGCTCAAGATATCCAAGGAAGAGCTGCCCCGCTACCCTCTCAGAGAAGTCAAAAAACCCCCACAGTCCATACCAATCTGGCCATGCAGTAAAATTCCTTCCTGACCCCAAATGTGGCAATTGGTCTGACCCTGAACAGAGAGGCAAGACCCTCTAGCCAGGGACCTCTGAGTTCTAGTCCCAGCAAGAGCACTGACACACGCCAGTCAAAATCCCCAGCTTGGCTACAGCCAACACCCACTACTTTTGAGGAAGGAGAAACCCCCCCTGACACATGTAGCAATAGGTGGTGGAGGTGGGGGGGAATTATTTTTCAGCACCATACAGCAACCAGCAAAGCCCAGGAATCTGGGAAATACCCATAGCATAGCACAGGCACAGCTACTCCTAGATCATTCCTACCCAATGCTTATCAAATCTCTTCCTGAACATCTCCAAGGGCAGAGATTCCATAGCATCCCTACAGTCTAATCCAATGCCTCACTGTTCTAGCAGCAAATACGTTTTTCCCAATATCCAATTTAAATTTACTTTGCTACAACTTCAGGACATAGGTAAAAGTGGGCAAGCCTCATGCAATGCCTCAGCCATAAGGCAGCGTCCCTCTGGCTTATAGCCTACATTCGATTCTCTACAGCAGGGGTGAGCTCCTGGTGACTGGTGAGGATAGAGGTGGCAGCATTAATTGTAAAGGATTAATGCTGCCTTCACTTGTCCTGCTACCAAACTTATTTTCCCCTGGGGAGTCCCATGACCCAGCCCTGTGGGTCTGAAAACTATGTCTAAGGGGTCCACAGAAGATGACTATGATCAGTAAAAAATATGTGAATACCCACACTTACAATTCAAAGGGGTCCATTCAACACATCCATTCAACATTTTTAGGAGCCCGCAAATGAAAAAAGGTTGAAAATCACTGCTCTACATCATTGCACACACAAGGCCTATCTTATACAGCTTGGCTTAGAAACAAAGCATTGGAGATGCCCAGGTAAGTGACCCTGGTCATCAGTGCATGGTGGTGGATATTCTCATTTACACTAGGCAGAAACACATTGTTTAAGATTCATCCCTCAACGCTCCTGGAGCAAGATACGGCTTTGACCAGGCAGTCTTTGAGACCAAGCTGTCCTATAACAAACTCCCAAGCCATCAAAAAACCTTGGATTGATGGGGAGCCTTGTTCAGCAGCCTGTGCTTGGTAAACTCGGGTATGTTTACACTGCAGTGTTGATATGCTCTAGCTGGGATGCTACCAAGCAGCTGCTCCCACAGGCCAAGGTCTTAAGTGGTTGCAGTAGGATATCCTGGAATAGCCTCATGGTTGTATTTCTAGGTCTGAAATGGAAATGGGTAGGTGAGACTTGCTTGGCAGGTTCCTCATCCAGACATAGCCCTGCCTGGAGCAGACATAACCAAAGAATCGTGGCAGGTTTCAAGCTAAGGAGAGGAGGGCGGTTTCACCAGAGCTGATCAAACAAGGCAGAACTGACCTATTTTTTAGAGCTGGGCCTAGTGAAATGTTGGTTGAGTGTCAGCCGAGACACCTTGTCTTCTTCCTTCTTTGCAATAGCAAGAATCATGGGCAAGAGGCAGTGACATGAGCTAAGCAAAGAGGCCTGGGAAGTGCTTGGTAGGATGATGGTCAATAGGAAAAAAAGTTCCTTCTGCACACCAGAACATGAGTGCTACTTTGTCTCCTGCAGAGTCCTCTTCTGACCTCTCCCTCATATGCTTCCACCGTTCCAGACCAGTGGAACAGACATCCTTCCTTCCCTGTTACCATCTCCCATCTCCTCTACCCTGTAAGATTTTCTGTGAGGAGGATGCTACCCACACTAGCCCCCGATGGTGCTTCTCAGTTTGTTCTTCTGGATCTCTTCAGACCAGCGGTAGACAGTGGTGCTGAATACAGTGATGTGTGCCTTGAACCCCACAGTGCATGAACTTAAATTCTTGATGCCATGATTCACCACTGGAATGGAAGTGGGATAACACAGGAGCTAAACAGGTTCACACTATAATGAGTCCCAGCTGAGGCAGAAACTGAAGGCACTGACAGATGTGCAGCTCCCGCTCTAATTCATGGTGCTTCACAGAAAGTAACCTACCTGGACCAAAGAAACATTCACTTTTGGGTAGGGGGAGGCTGGGGGTGGGGATCAAGCTCCACTTTGGAGCCAATCCAGTGGAGGAGCTGCCTGCCTCTAGCTTCTCTCCCCTAGCTCTGCCTCCCCAGCTCCTGTGCAGAAAGGGAGGTGGGGTGGGGGAGGGGAGGGGAGGGAGCTGTGGGCTGGGGTTTGCCCAGCCTGAGCTGCAGCATGAGGCAGGAAAGAGGTTCCAATCCACCTTCCCCCCACTCCAGCTCAGGCTGGGCAAACCCCAGACTGCAGCTCCATCCCTTCCTTAGTGTAGACAGCACCAGGGGTGGGGTTGGGCTGGATCAGCCCAGCCCAGATCACAGACAGGGATTGACAGAAGTTCCCTAAGGTGTTCCACTTTGGAGCACCTTCATATGATCCCTCATGAGATAAGGGCTTATTTGTCACACAATTGGCCACTTTTAAAGCATTCTGCATCCATGCACATGTGCTTTCAGGGGGCTGATCATGTGACAAATGTCATTTCTGTCAGCGTCCTGAGTGGCTTAGAAATGAGGGCCTTTAACAAAGGCTCGTGCAGCACCAGGGACAGGAAGTTCTTCAGCATATATAAAGGTCCCAAGGCCTGGTTTAAAGTTCCTACTTCTGCATTATTCTGTGTTTTAAGGCTTCCCTCCAGTGCAATGGTAACAACCAAAGGTAAAAGAGAAGAGTGAACCCAACTGGCCCTGAACATCCAAAAACCTCAAAAGCTTTTGCTTTAGTTCAAGAGGTAAACAAGGTCTCTGCTGCTGTTGGAGTTGGCTGTCCCCAGAGTTTCTGGTGGCCCCTGGATTGGTTTGTATACACCAAAGGCACAGATACGTAGAGAGATGGAGTTGGAGAAGGACACTTAACTGGACATCCCTATCATCATTGTGTTTTATTGCCCATCTTTAACTTTGCACAAACACTCTGGAGAGATTCCCAGGGCAATCCTTCATTAGTGCTGCGTTGCAGAGTAATTAATATTTATTACTCTCTCACATCTTACTGCCTCCCTTTCTGTCTGGATTTTTTATTCATTCCAGGGTAATTTTTTCCATCTGAGTTGTTTTCTCCGTGTCTGGCATCTTTCCCCAAGGACTGCTCCCTTGAGCACCTTCATCCTGATGCCCTGGCTTGCGTGCTGGTGGGAGAGGCAGCACTAGAGAGCAGTGAGCTGCCCTCTGATGACATTTATGGAAAATGAGCTTCAGGCATCTGCAGATTTAATGAGTGAGGGAGAGAGATGCTTCCTTGGACTTTGTACTAGTGAAGGGTGTTGGATGGCTCACCTTGAAAAAAGAGGTTCTCTCTATACCCACAGTGTGCTGACAGTACTAACACAGAGCCTCCAGCTGAGGGTATCAAATCATATTATGGAAAGAGAAAGCACCATCCATTTACACTTATATATGAGGAAACTATGGTACAGCAAGGTATGTGATTTACTCAAGTTCACCCAGCAAATCAGCGGCAGAGAGAAAGCTTAGAAACCACAGCTTCTAACTATGAGAGCTCTGCACCAGCTCCTGAACCATGGTACCAATTGATTGTCTACCTGTAGTAGATGCACAAATTGGGAGATTTATCACTACCAAAGGAGAGAGCTGGAGTGAAAAAAAGGCTCAGGTAAGAAATCTAGACACCACAGGTTGTGAACCAGGATACAAATATAACCAGAACAAGAAAGCTGTGGGGGCAGCATGAGGCAATGTTGGGTGACGATGGCGCAAGCCCCTGAAGGACCTTTATGCAAAGGGCAGCTAGGGGCCCTGGGAGGGGGGGGAATCCTGCTCCATGAAGCAATCTGAGTGTGACGGTTCTCCCTGTTCTCCCTGCCAGGGCTGGCAGGGGGTGAGGAATGCAAAGCAGGCAGCACGCTCAGCCCTTGGGAGCAAAGGGGAGGGCCTGCCTTATGGCACTGTGCAGAGGCCTCCCCACATGCTGGAAAAGGGTCACATCCAGTCCCTCTTCTGCCAGAACAAAGGGAAAGGTGGGGAAGGAACATCTTGGGGAATTAAGGAGCTTGTGGCCTGACCCTGAGGGATGCAAAGCACCCCTGGCACCAAAGCAAAGGGGCTCAACAAGCCTAGGCCCAGGGACAACAATAGGGATGTGAGTCAGAGCTCCAGGTCAAGAGTACTCCTGGGGCACTAAGGAGGAATAAAATGGGGGACATCCAGGCTAATCAGCCCTTGGCAATAAGGAGTCAGCAGAAGGAGTGTAGGGAGATATGGTAGTGAACCCCATGCCCCTTAGTAGCTCTAACAGGTCACGTCAGGGTGAGCAGAGCTGTTCAGACACACGGGGCACTGACAGATATGATAGGTTGTCACGCAATTGGCCACAGAAAGTGCTCTACAGCCTTGCACTGACAGAAGTGCACAGCTGCAGAACTCTTTAAACATGTCTGCCTGTGTGCCAATCTAAACCCTCACTTCATGAGGGTTCAGAGGAAGGCACTCCAAGCCAGAGCGCCTTCATTAACATCTTTCAGCACACGCCAGGAGCTGCCTGCAGAATGGGCGAGGGAGAAGAGAGAGGAGTGGGTTTGGTCTGGGGGGCGCACAGCCAGCACTGGAAGGTGGGGCAGGTGGATTGGAGCCTCCCTGAGGTGGGGTCTGCAATCCACCCCCCACTTCCCACTCCAGCGCAGGGGGGGCAAACCCCAGAATGGACCTCCCTCTCCTGCCTTCACCCCTTCCCATCCTGAGAGAGCATGGGAGCTTGGAGGAGGGGGCAGAGCAAGGGAACAGACACTGCAGACACACAGCCTCTTTCCCCCGGATCAGCTCCAAAGTGGAGCTCGATCACCCACCCTTCCAATCCCACAGTGAAGTGCCATAGGTTCGACCAGGGAGCTGCACATCTGTCAGCACCCAAGGAGACAGCCCCGCCCTTCCACAGCCTTCTCCAGCGCCTGGACCAGCCTGGCCTGAGGCTTGAAGGGTTTGGCGGAAGTTTTTCTTATTGATTCCCTTTTAGTGCCTTGTAACTTCTGTACTTCTGGGCTCCAGACCCACAAAAGACTGGAAGCAAGCCTTTCTTAATGTGCACCTTGCCTGCTCCTGGCCAATGTGCCAGGATTCTGCCTGGAGAAAGGCTGAAGTATCCCAGTGGGCTCTTTTCAACATGTATCCAACCTAATCCAGGGCAGGCACTTCCCCTAGGTGACCTCTCTGATCCTGCGCTGCACCCCGAGGTGCTGGGAAGAAGTTTTGTGAAGGCCCCACGCTCCTGGCTGCTGTTCTCCAGCAGGTCTCAGCCTACATGGGCTCTGTTGCTTAGAAAATGTGTAGGTGGCTCTGGTTCAAATCCCAGAGCATAGTGTCTGAGCTAGGATAGCTGGTTCAGCTGTCTTTCATCACTCTATAAGGACCACATTCTGGTCCCATACAAGTCTATGAGCAGTTTGCCAGTGACTGCAACTGGTTTGAGATCTGCTTCCATTTGTATGAGATCTAAGTCATCTCCCTACCTATTCTGTTCTAGTCCATACTGTGTCACCAGCCCCAGCACTGAGTCATGCTTTAAAGCAATAAATAAGACTTTGGCTATCTGAAGTTAAGTAACAAATAGGAAAAAACAGGATGTCACAGCATGGTATCACAGACACAAGACTGTGTATGTGCAGGCCCAATATTAACTGTGTGTGTATGTGCTTCTATTTTAATGATTCATGTCCCAAAAAAGACCATTATTTCTTCTCAGAAAAAAAGGCTAAAACATCATTTGAAACCTATTTCCAGTTGGGAACTTGAAAAGCTGGTTCCAGTTAGGGGCACAACACTTAGGTTTGGTGTTAGCTGTTATTTTAAGAATACAATTCATAAGGTTTAAGGCAGCAGCCCTGTTTCCTGGGCTGACACAGGCTGTTCTTCCACTCTAACCATGATCCAATCCACGGCTCATTGGTTTGTGTTTAGTTAGAAACATCACATTTTAATTTAACTCATTTGATGAGGCAGAATTTCTTCCCCCAGCCCTGTGGAAGGAAGCAGGCATGTTACTGCAGACAGTTCCCTTTCCCATTAAAGACAGCTTCTGCTGTATTGGTGTAATTGTAAGATGGGAGTGTCTGCAACTGAAACCTGGACGCTGTCAGCCACAGGCCTGGGGCCAATAGCCTTCCTTTAGAAGAAAGAGGAGATGTTTCTGAGATGCAATTTTATGATGGTCTTTTGCTGGTGCATTTAGGGTTCCTTTCATCTCCACATGTCCAGCTGTGCACAGAGGCAAAGGATATGTGCAATGGTCATCTCCAAAGAGCAGGGGCTAAGCACAGAACCTTATGGTTTTAATTAAAACCATTTGCCAGCAAAGTTAGAAGCACTTTCCAGGGCCGTGCTCTCCTAGCCCTATTGAAAACAATTGCAGCCTGAATTCCCAGTGAGATCTTAGTATTAATATAATTATCATTGAGAAAGGCAATGGCGTGCCCAAGGAGGGGATTAAAACCCTTTTGTTCCAGGTGCTGCACTCAATAAAATGCAATGAGGATCACAGGCAACGGCGCCTCACCTTGCTGCAGTATTTTGATGAAATAGGAATCTAGCTACCTAGTCGGAGGTCCTTTGCAACACTGTGAAAGTGGCCGTTGTCAGATCCGCCTTCATTTTGTGTTTTAAATGGACTTTGTTTTGTTTTCCTTGCATCACCAATGAAGATTACAGGCCCGACGAGTAGAGACACCAGAATGCTTCTGTAAGCATTCCCAGACCAGAACCTCGTCCGTGCCAACCACTGAACAGCAGCTTGTGCCAGCCAAGATCGGCACATTTGCTCCGTCTCCCCCCTCCCACTCGCTCCCTCTCTCCAAGGGAAACTTTTCCCATAGCCCCCAGTGCGCTGCCATTGCATTTCCTGACACAGCAGACTGAAGCAGGATTCTTCTGAGCGCCTTGAATGTACTTGGCTCTCAGCTCGAATGCTCAGCTACAAGGAGACTTCATGTCACATGCAGGACTTTCCCTGGGCTGCAAATAGCATGCACAGCTCCCACAGTTTAAGCTCATATGCTTTTATGTCTCCTGTGAGAAAGGGCAGCTAACACATATTCAAAAGGGGGTTCCAGTCCCTTCCCACCCTCTCTGTCTCGCACACAAACACACACAGAGCTGCACTAAATTCTCAGTGGCAGAGATTTTTGTTCTCTCAGCTTAAAAGCTCTCTAGGGGCAAGCTTAGAGACTAGTTGTAATAGCTGTGTATAATAAACTATATTATATTTGCCCCTATTACTCACACACGCTTTGCTTTCATTCCTCTCAATCTTATTTCCTTTTTGCTAATCAGAGAGACTGAATTATATACCTTCTTCTCCCTCTCTCTCTCTCTCTCTCTCTCTCTCTCTCTCTCTCTCCCCCCCACCACCCCACAGTGACTGGCTTCATTTTTTTACACTCTCCAGATTGACCACAGACTCCCTGTCCCTTCACAGCTTGTCTGCATTCTCGGTTTTTTTACACGTTGACCCCAACAACCTCTCTTCTCTGAGAGTCACTGCATTCTTCCTGTTTTACACACATTCCATCTGCAGCCTCCCCCTAGAATTCCTAAATCTGATAACCAGGGGGTGTGTTTTTGCTTTGAACAGAGAAGGGTTGACCTTTGCTGGTGGAATGAAGGCTGCATGAAAAAAAATTGGCTGCAGAGAGATCCACTGTTGTTTTACAATCCCTAAATAACACAAAGAGGTTTGCTGCAAACACATGGTAATATCCCCGGCCAGCCATCCCCCCGCAACAAAAATGAGTTCAGAAATTGCTACTGTCCAAAAAAGACTCGCACACAAAAAAGAAATCTCCTGAATTATTTAGCAAACAGTTACGATACAATGGCTAATACTGTTAGCAGACGCCAGCTCCCATCGCCTCGCGCTCTGAGATTGCTATCTGAAAGGGCTAGCAGTGTTTGTGCAGCAATAACTCTGCTAAGCCAGCCAGTTGCGATAGAATTCCCAGCAAGAACGGGAAGGGAAGGCGCAGGTTCTTCGCATGTCATTTTGCAGACTTGCTCCCTGCCTCACACAGGCACTTAAATAGTTAATTCCAGGATGCAAATTGGAGCCTGAATTAACATGATATTTTTGTATTAATTTTATTTTACGTATCTCCCCCCCCACACACACACACACCTTGATTAAGAGAAGAATGCAGAAATAAAGTAATTTCCACAGGGACCATTTCTCCTTTTGTAAAAGAAACATATGACCCCCACTATTATAAAGTTTAACTGATTGCTACACTTCTATATCACCTGTAACAGCCCCGCTACTTCTTTCTTTATCCTTGGGTGCGCTGACAAGGAAAGACAAACAGGTTACATTTTTCCAACATAAAACAATACAGTTACAGAAAGTGCTCACTAGTATCCAGCACTTAAGAACATAGCAACTCATGGCTATAATAAATTTTTATCTCACCTATTTTACTAATTTTTGGAAGCAAGTAACATTTTTCTTCAAGGCGCAACAGATGATAGATCCTTGCAGTACATTTATTATGCTAAATTTATTGTATGATTCAAAATCTCCATTAGGATGATGAACGTTACTGCCGCATTAATGTATTTCAAGCGCAAGAGATTGAAAGCACTAAAAAAAAACCCTAGTCCGACACTCTTCTGGAAGAGAATGAACTCCAACCCATTTTCAGGTCCTTACGCTAAGTTTTGCCAAATAGATAATACATTTTATAATTTCATACCAACTCTTTTCTTTTCTTGCTTCAGTCAGGGGAGGCCCTCTACTGGAATGAATACAGTCAAGACAAGCAAGGAATGGCCCTGACTTAGAACATGTGGATTCCCACCTTGGGCAAGGAAAATGTTCCCTACATCCCAGGGCCTCTCCTTTACTCTTTGGGTCACAACAGCCACCAGAGAGAGGAGCTAAGATCATGAGCCTGTTGGTTTTGGCACTGTATAACAGTAGAGGGGGAGACAGTCCCTGCCCCAAAGAGCTTACAGTCTAAATGCACAAACCCTTCTGAACAATGGAGGATTAGCCCTGTTTTAGAGGTGGGAATCTGAGGCCTACAGAGAAGAGAGCTTGCCAAGGGCATGCAGGCAGCCAGAACTGGAATGTAGAAGCAGTTCATTCTCCAGGATGGGACCATCCTCTGTTTCTTGAAGCTAAGACATTGTTTTGAGCACTGTGCTCCTAAAGTGCTGGAGCATGCCCAGGCAAGACCTCAGCAGACAGCCTAGTTAGCTGTGTTAGTCTGAAGTCAAGTAGAAGGCAGGGTCAAGGTAAAACCTCCCAGCCAGGCTGATTGCCTGGGAAACAGCCCCTCCCCTTTGGAAAGATCCTCCAAGACTGGTATTAATGGTGTGCCCCTCAAGCCAATTTCTGGCTGAGTCAGTAGCAAACCAATGCCCTAACTTAATGCTAAGGAGTGCTGTGCTAATGGAGGGGCAGTTTTAATGCAGACCACTGTCATGCAGACACAAGAACTGATTAAAGTGTATGTGAGGCTGAGACACAGGGGATGTGAGGCTTGCCCTGATGCAAATCTTTCCTCTCAATTCTATCAGCGTCACTTCCGTGTAATTCTCCTTTTTGCATTGTTGAGCACTATTAACCAGAAGCCATGTTGCACCCCAGAGGTAGCTGCACTTCACTGGTGTATGTAACTATCCTACTATCACAGGGGAGGATTGTGTCCTTTATGCACTGCCTTGAAATACAATACTCCAATGCTTTATAGTACCTGAGGGACTATGGATGATGCTATGCCTCCTAAAGTAGTGCAGAATAAGTCCATCTCTACAGTCAGCCCCTCCTGCCACTGGCACTCATAGGAGGATTAATGCACAGGCTAGTTGGGTCTGGGCCCAGGGGCTGCTGCCAAACAAGGGCCCTCGGATGCCTGGAGGGCAGGCACAGGGGAGAGGCAGTGCAGCTCGCAGTGGACAAAACCGACGGCCAGACCAGGCAGGGCGTGCATGATGTGGCAGGCCGTGGCTGCTGGGTGAGGTGCAACTGCATCGGAGCCCAGGGAGCAGCCAGAGCCACCAGCGGCAGGGAAAGGAGCCAGATGGGGTGCGTGGCCAGGACCTGCCAGTGGCAGCACGGCGCCAGTGCAGCCAGGTCCCAGCCCGGCTCAGCTGCATTTCTGTGTATTTGCCAGGTGTCACTGCAGCCAGACTGAGCTACAGTGGGGCAAGAGGCCACCCCTGGAGCTTGATCCATGCTGCACGCACCCAGTGGGCAGCGGTTCCTCACCCCTGGTGCTGCCCAGCCGTGGGGCAATGTTGTGCAGGTTCCTGTGCAATTGGCCCCAGGCTCAGACTCCAGTGCAGACCTGCGGGCAGGGCTGGCTGTAGCTCCTGCCCTGGGCCTGGGGGGCAGTGCGTCTCACTCCAGCTGCTGCTCCCACTGCGCCAGCCAGGGATGGAGTCCACAACTGAGGGGCAGGGCTCAGGTCAGAGGGAGGCCCAGGGCCCCAGTGAATCTTAATCCACCTCTGCTGGCACTCACTGCAGCTCTGGGATTCTGCTTGTGTTTGACCCCCAGCATGGGACACTAGAGTGGAAGGGGAAGGGGCAACCTCTAGCAGCCTTCCTCACCCACCCAGGTAGGGTGTGAAAACAAGAGTGCTTGTATCTGGTTTTGTTGTTGCTCAAAGCCCTGTGAGAAGGCCCACGGGCTATAGCACTGGCAGTGCAAGGCTAGGTGTCTGCTGTGTTAGTGTATCTTCCCCCAGAGTCTGTAGAGCTAGGGTGATTTGCACTGGGTGAGGATTTGATCCAGAGTGTGAACAGGGACCATCATTGATTTCCTCCACCAAAGGGTAATGCCAGAGTGTTGCTGTTCTTAACAGCTGCCTGGCCCTGAGCACAGATGAAGAATGGTACAGTAGCATCATGAAAGAGCTAGAAGCAGCAAACTGGGACAACAGGGATAAAATAAATGAAACTGCAGCCTCTGCTTGAATGATCAAGATAAGCAAAGATATGAAATGAAGTGTGTTTCCAAAGAGATGTTGGAGGCTAATTTTGCTCTAAGTGGGACCATGTTCCTCCCACTGCAGAGTGTATTTATCAAAGCAGGGTCTTGTCTGCTCCCTGCATGCTCTCTCCTTGCAAAAGAGCATAATGTTCACAGGGTGGCTTTAGGCAAGCCACAGCCCCCCTCTGTACCTCAGGTTCCCCAGCAGGAGCGTAGTGGGAAGTTGGACCTTGTCCACACACACAAGTCGCACCTATATGCCCAGGTACAGATTCACTTAAACCACTGCAAACCTTTATGTGAACACATCTAAACTGGTTTATGCTAGGCTTAAAAATTGAGCCTAATTAATTAATTAAACCAAATCAATATCAGTCCAGTGCAAATTGACTTAAACCTGTCCATACAGGGCTTTTTACTGGTTTAACTAAATCCATTAGAAATAATTTAGGTAAATAGAGACAGTTTGGAAATACACAAATACTGCCCCACCCTTCCCTTCTCTCCCTCCCAGATTACAGATGGGGAAACTGAGGCACAGAGTATGATAGGGTCTTTGTCAAAGCCACATAGCAAGAATCATATTCCTTTGCCCAAGTTATTTAAGGTATGGATAGACTCTGAAGAGGCAAAGTTCCCCTAAACCTGAGGACTGTGGCTAGTGCACTGGTGTTGGCCATACTGTGTGCTGATAATTTAGGACAGTGACTCTCAACCAGGGTGCCACAAGATCCTTTTAAGGCTGACACACAATATTAGCATGGTTAGGTGTGCAAACACGTACACAAGATTCACAAGGTAAACACAGAGGTCTCAAATAGGAATCCAAAACATTCTGACCCACTGTGGTCTCTCTGCATTCTTTGCCACAGAAGAATTGCTTTATTATTTTTCTGCAGTCAAAAAACGAGCGAAAGCTAAGAGCTGTCAAAAAGGCAAACAAAACATGAGGGGTTATTAAGAAGGGAATTATGAACAAAACAGAAAGTGTTATAATGCCCCTTTATAAATCCAGGGTCCATCCACGCCTTGAATATTGCATCCAGTTCTGGTCCCTTTACCTTAAAAAGGATATAGAAGAACTAGAGAAGGTCCAGAGAAAGGCAATAAGGATGATTAGTGGTATGGAGGGGCTTCCATATGAGGAGAGACTAAAGAGGCTAGGTCTATTCAGTTTAGAAAAGAGATGTTTGAGAGGGAACATGATAAACATTCACAAAATACTAAATGGCAAAAAGAAAGCAAATAGGATTTATTATTTACTATCTAATACAATATAAGAACAAGGGGGTCACAAAAGGGACTAGTGGGTAATAAGTTTAAAACCAGCAGAAGGAAGTTCTTTCTCACACAGTGTGTAATTAAAGTGTGGAACTCAATGACACCAGATGTTGTGGAAGCTGACAGTTTAGCTAGATTCAAAAAAAGACTGGACAATTTCTTGAAGGAAAGGGACATCAGTAGCTATTGAGCATGGGAGTTAGGGGTACAGCCTCTGAATTAGAACTTCTTAGACCTGAAATGCTGGAGGCTGCAAGTAAGAGGGGAACAGTGCGGGGAAAAAAAACCTGGCCATCCCTTTTCACTCTCTCTTTCAGCATCTACTCTCTGCCACTGTGTGACACAGGATATTTGATAAGATGGACCTATGGTCTGACCCAGTACCATTTTTATGCTCTTAGCTGGCCTTTTTATGCTCTTAGCTGGCCTTTTCTTAGATGCCTTGAGTCTAAGGAGGGAGTATTTAGCCTAACAAGGGGCACTTTGAGCCTAGAAGGTTGAGAACCACTGGTTATGGGAGTGTGGCAGCAATCTTGCCAGCTGAGAGCTGCTGCTTTGTTCTGAGTCACTTCACGTTTGCTCTGCCTTCGAAATGGTGACACAAACGTCTCCTGCTTTGGACTCATCTTTCAGTGCTACATTGTCTGACACCTTGGCACCAGTACTGCTCAGTGGAGTCCTCTAGCAGCTTCCCTTCCGCACACATGGCTATGACTCCTTTCCATTTCCTCTCTCCATCCCCCACCACTGCTCTGCCTACTGCAGTCCCACCCAGTTGGTCACCTCTCTGCTGGACAGCAGACAGGGATGAGCACTCCCAAGATATGGGAGGCAGAGAATAGTAGGAAGTGGCCTCTAACCTGGAAGGTGTTGTGCCACATTGCAGGTCCGGGATACAGGACATACAGCAGAAGATACAAGGAAGTGGGCCTCTACCCTGGAAGCTATGGCAGGTCGCACACTTCCAGGATGCAGGACCTTGGGAGTAGGAGGGAATAGGTTGCACTCCAGGTTTGCCAGATGTGAGCCACTGTGGATGTTGGAGCTACTGCCACTTCCTCATCCAATGCACAAGGTCAGGCCACCACCAGACATCTCTCAGATGTAGCCAGAGCTAGGCCCAGCTCCCCCTTGCTGCTTTGCAATCCTCCAGGTGCCCACAGTCCCATGTATATTCATCCGAGTGGGATACAAACCTCTCAGTGGCCACTCCCCACAGACGCTCCCTGGCTAAGAGCTAATGATCTATGTACTAATGGTGCTCTTGGCACTGTGGTAACTGAACACCTAAGAGAGAGATGCTGACATGTCGCTTATTTCTTCTACCTCACTGGATGCCACTCATCGGTGCTGTGAATGTGCTGTCCTGCCTGCCAAGGCCATTCTCAGGGCTTTACACATCCTATTGCCATTGTCCAGCCTGGCACAACAGCCTCCGTCCGCATAATTCTAACCTCTCACTCTGTGTCTGGGCTGACCCCAAGAACTAACTGGCGTGGGTCCAAGTACATCTGCATTGAAGCAAAGTGCCCTCATGGTTTTGTTCTAATTCTAGATGTCCACACAAGGGAAATTGCCATTCATGGTCACAGCCTAATGCTCTCCTCTCCCGGCGGTTACCTTGCTCCAGAATCTCAGGGTATATTTGGAATATAACCATTGAGTGGGCAGAGCAACCAGTTTAATGGACGCTGGGATGCTAGTTATGAGGCTGTGGGATCCCCGATAGTTTGGATCTTTTCAGACACAAAACTGAGTTCAGGGATTATGCTTCCTTGCAAACCTGCAGTAGCAGCCACAGTTGGAATAAGAGGATGCTTTGGTCTCTGGACAGTGAATATGGCTGTTGTCATGGATGTCTCTTCATCTCCCAGAACTGCGTCCCATATATGACTACATAAAAATTCTGCTGGCTAGAGATAAACCTTTCTTGACTTCATATATCTTGTCTTCAAAAAAGCCTTCGATCTGGTTTCCCATGATCACCTCTTGGAGAAACTGGCCAATTGTCGCCTTGGGTCCTCCACGATCCACTGGCTGGAAAATTGGCTCCGGGGTCGGACCCAGAGGGTAGTAATTGATGGAAGTCACTCATCGTGGTGTCCTGTGACCAGTGGGGTCCCCCAAGGCTCTGTCCTTGGACCCATACTGTTCAACATCTTCATTAATGATGTGGACACTGGAGTCAGAAGCGGACTGGCCAAGTTCGCCGATGACACCAAACTTTGGGGCAAAGCATCCACACCAGAAGACAGGCAGGTGATCCAGGCTGACCTGGACAGGCTCAGCAAGTGGGCAGACGAGAATCTGATGGTGTTCAACGCCGATAAATGCAAGGTTCTCCACCTTGGGAAAAAAAACCCGCAGCATCCTTATAGGCTCGGCAGTGCTATGTTGGCTAGCACTATGGAAGAAAGAGACTTGGGGGTCATCATTGACCACAAGATGAACATGAGCCTGCAATGCGATGCGGCGGCTAGTAAAGCGACCAAAACGCTGGCTTGCATCCATAGATGCTTCTCAAGCAAATCCCGGGACGTCATTCTCCCCCTGTACTCGGCCTTAGTGAGGCCGCAGCTGGAGTACTGTGTCCAGTTTTGGGCTCCACAATTCAAAAAGGATGTGGAGAAGCTTGAGAGAGTCCAGAGAAGAGCCACGCGCATGATCAGAGGTCAGGGAAACAGACCCTACGATGACAGGCTGAGAGCCCTGGGGCTCTTTAGCCTGAAAAAGCGCAGGCTCAGGGGTGATCTGATGGCCACCTACAAGTTTATCAGGGGTGACCACCAGCATCTGGGGGAACGTTTGTTCACCAGAGCGCCCCAAGGGATGACGAGGTCGAATGGTCACAAACTACTTCAAGATCGTTTCAGGCTGGACATAAGGAAGAACTTCTTTACTGTCCGAGCCCCCAAGGTCTGGAACAGCCTGCCACCGGAGGTGGTTCAAGCGCCTTCATTGAACACCTTCAAGATGAAACTGGATGCTTATCTTGCTGGGATCCTATGACCCCAGCTGACTTCCTGCCCTTTGGGCGGGGGGCTGGACTCGATGATCTTCCGAGGTCCCTTCCAGCCCTAATGTCTGTGAAATCTATGAAATCTTTCTGTGGTTGCAGTTCAGAATGGACTGTCCACATAGCCTTAGAGCTATGACGTCATTCACACTCAGCTTTGCATCTTGCCACTAAAGGCCATCACTTCTGCCTTGGATCCCTGGATGCATTTTGCTTCCCCACCTGTCCATGTAGTAGTATAGTGGCTGTAGGCAACACCACCAACCTCCCTACTCTTGGAGGCCAACATGCCCCATCTGTGCCTCCCCTGGCTTGGACTGCTTGCCCTCCTGGCTAGAAATTGCTCCTCTTTCCCTAAGCATTGCAAGGGTATTCTTTTTCAACCACACCCTCCAGACCATTGTTTGCCAGCTCATTTCCATGTGGCCTGAAGCTACTTCTGCCTTCACAGGACATGGAGGGCACTGGGAGGATGTATGTTTTGCTTATGGACTGCACTCAGAAGTCACTCCTCAGCACCACCCCATCTTGTTGCATCATGTCCCCAGTGTTTGCTGATAGTGCCAATCTCTCCTCCCTATCTTACCATCACTTTCCAGCCAACAGCAAAGGTGAGACGTTTGGGTTGGATGCTCAGTTTCACTGCAGCTTCCTGTATGCAGGGCAGGCCCATGTGAGACCACCCAGGTCTGAGACAACCACTGGAGTTCCCTGATACAGCTCCTCTGATACCCAAAAGCTGAGTGTCTGGACTAGAGTGATGCAAAAGAATGCTCAGGACAAGACCATCTTGATCTGAAGGCTAGGAAGCCACTTGTGACACTTGACTCCTGGAACAATTTGAGCTACAGAGGGAGGAAAATGTTCTGTTCAGAGTTCACACCAGCCAGCTCCTGTTTCAGGGATAGCCAGCTTGGGGTCAGAGTTCACCAAACAGCTCCTGTTTCAATGAGGAACACGTGGTACAGGGTCAGAGTTGGTGGAGCTTTCTGGGAATGGTGGGTAGCAGCGCCAAGGAGCTTGCAGCTTCCACAGAGCTTTGTATTGATGCGTTTGTTTTGCCTCATTGTCCATCATTCCTACACAACAATGGGGGATTTGAGATGCAAAACAGTTGATAATATCAATGCAAATGTATGTGTGTATGGAGACACACACACAGACACAAAGCACAAACAGCTGAACAATCCTAGCATCACAGACACAACCACTGAAACCAGCATACATGCATCGTACATACACACAACACGCCAGTACATGCACACAGACCACAGACATCAGAACAAGCCCTCATATCACGCAGTCAGACACTGCAACATACACACAGGACATGCATAACATATATCACAGACACACACACAAACCCCAGACACTGGAACAACCCCCACATCACAGACAGATACTGCAACACATACACATCACTGATACACACATTCACACCACAAACATCAGAAGAACTTCCACCTCAGTCATAGACAGCACACACTGTACACACACACACACACACACACACACACACACACACACACACACACACACACACAGAGTCAGAGATGCAGAACAAAAACACCAGAACAACACAGTCCACACCCCAAAACTGCCACACCTAAACAATTGTAGGTAACAGGCACACAGCAGACACAACTCACCTTAGACATATTATGACAAACAGTTCACATACACCCGATAGACACAAACACTCACCCATACCAGAATTCATACATACACCCCAGAGTCCCAAATGCCCTGTAGGTATGAACACAAAGCCCAGAGGTCCAGCCCAAATACCCACTGTTCACAGACCCTGTGGAGACCACGCCTGACTTTGGAAAGGAGCCTTGCTTGCTGCAAGGCCAGGTGGGGGGAGTAGGAAGCTGAAGACTCTGGCTCTGTGTTCAGGTGCACCCCAGCTCACTCAGGTGCCAGAGGGGAGAACTTGGGTGCAACTTACCTTACAGCAGCCTCAGGCCTGTACATTGTGTCAGCTTGTAAGAGTCCCCACATTATAATCACATCAGCAAGGCCCAGCACCAGTCTAGGCACTCCCTGCTGCACTCCTGGAACACCCTGCATCAGCAGCCTGTAGAGACCTGGTAACACTCATGGCACCTAAGGTGCCCAGATACTATGGTGATGGGCATCGGGAACAGACAGATGCAAAACCAAGAAATACGTGCACGTTCTATAGATCAGGCATGTATAGATCCATCAGGGACGTATCCCTCTCTCTCTCTCTCTCTCTCTCTCTCTCACACACACACACCCCCCCCCTAAGTTCTATTACTCACAGATAAACACCTCACGCACCCCTAGGCTGTAGGCTGTATCTCTTTCACCGCCCCCCACCCCATGTCTCTCTCTTTGCCACTCTCACACACACACAGTGCATGCACACACACACAGTGCATGTATGTACAAACACTGTGCATGCATGTACATGTAAATTGCACAACAAACATCCACACATCCCCCCACCCTATGTGCAGGCTCCCTCTCACATAAATGTGCACATGCACACATAGTGCATGCACATGCACACCATGTGTAGGCTGTATCTCTTTTCCTCTCACAGGAAAGTGCACACACAGGTGCACACAGAGGGGCAGAAGGTGCCCTGGAGACAGCTGACTGAGCCTGGCCATATGCCTGGGGATACTGATTGCATCTGACCTGGAGGCCAGTGGGAGTCCTCTGCTTCTGGATGCTTTGGAGATGCAGACTGTGCTTGAGGATGCACAGGCCTAGGAGGCAGGTGCCCAGGGACCCTTCTGCTTTGTCTCCAAGTGCCCCTCCTGGAATACGTGCAGTTGGGTGGGGAGATGTGTGCTCTGTCCTGGCTCTGTGCTCCACTACTCCACAAGGAGCAGAGAGCCTGGGAAGCTGCCCAGCGTGTGCTGCACAGGCAGTGACATGAGCTGTCGCCATGCTGGCCAAAATCCACTGCCACGGATGAGCACGAGGCTTGGGCAGTTGCTATGCAGGGTTGTTTTTTTCCCTCTCTTCCCTCCCCATGCAGCTCTGCTGATCCACTTCAGACTGGAACATCTGTGCTTTTTCCAGTGCTGTCCTTGCCCGGAACAGAGCCTGCTCCAACTGCTGTGTAATTGCGCCGCAGTTTAGTGAAGAGGAAAAATGTCAGATAAGGGCTAGGTTGAGAGCACCAGCTCCTGTCATTGGGATCTGATGCCAAATTCAAAGCAAAGCCTTTCAGAGATGAAAGGCTATTGTGTGAGAGCCTCCCCCTCCCCTGGGGCCAGAGAGCTCCTAAAATATTTACCAGGTCCGGAGCCTGCCACATCCTGAACACCTTCTGAGAGGAGCTGCAGCCAGTGGGAGCAGGGGAGCCACAGTGGAGACATATAATCTCAGAGGGGAATATATTTTTGTGTATTCACTAATTACATTCTCCAGTTTGTGCTGGAAAATACTTCCCGCCATAAATCAGCTGCAGCTTCTAACGCAGAGAGCCAAAGGCTGGGAAATTACTGACTTTATACTCGATTGCCATTTAAAAAGCATGAAATACTCACTTTTTCCCAACCAGTGCTGGTTGGGCCAGCAGAGCCCCAGGGCAAGAGAAGTTGCGGGTGAATGTGTGTTTGAGCTTCAGTTTACCACTGTTTTCTTGCTGACTACTGGGGGGTTGTTAATGAGGCAGGGCATGATGCAAGCCATGGGAATAAGAGAAGTCTACCTAGTGCCCCACTCCAGTAATACCTGACCACCTCCTTTACCATCCCAGCACCTCTGCTGTAGGGCAATGCTGCTGTCCTCATTGTAAAGAAAAACTCAAAGGTGTTCTGGGAGTTAGGGACCAGATTTTTAGAGGTGCTCGGTCTCTAATTCCCACTGCAGTCATTAGCCATTCTATACCTTTAAACTGTTGGCATTAGTGCTTGAATACTTTGAAGGGTGTGTGTGTGTGTGTGTATGTGTGTGACTAAGTGACTTGCCCAAGGTCTCACAGAAGTACATGGCAGAGGAGGGTATCAAACCCAGTTTTCCTGAGTTCCAGGCCTAAGCACTGGGCAGTGCTTCCTCTCATAAAGAAAAAATGAAAAGGTTGCCATCAGGTAGCTTAGGCCCGGGACTTTGGTTTGGTTTTAATTAAGTGGCTTGACAAGACCTTGTGGCCAATGGCTGCGGCTTCATTCACATTCTGCTTTAAAGCTTTCCACAGATGTTAGTCTGAATTTGAGCTCCATCCAGTAGGAGACCAAAAGGAACTGTCTACTTGAACCTCCTGCATAGCCCAGACTGGACCAGGGGTTTCTGCAAAAAGCCCATGAACTTGTGAACTATTTGTTGCTCTCTAGGTGGTAGCTCCCAGAGGCTTCCAGCCTGGGTCAGGTGCTAGGTGTTGTACATAAAACTCAAGGAGCTTATGGTCTAAAAGGCAAGATTTCACAGGAAGGCAGAACCTCCTGCCATACATGGAAGGGGAGATGTTGAAGCCTGTCCCAGTAAAGCCCAGATGTGCACACAGTTTGCATGGATGGAGGACTGTTAACAGCGGCAAATAAGCAATGGCACTCAGCTCCATGGCCACCCAACCAGTCTCTGCTGATGGAGATCCAGATGCATCATAGTGAGGCTCAGAGTTGTGACATGTGGACAACAGGAACAGATGATGACAGGTAAATGAGACACATATTGGGATCCATAGTGGTGTGGATGACGTGACAGAGGAGCGGGTAAGGAACCCATTTCTACAGCTTAGCATGTAAGATGCACAGCACATTGGTCAGGTTCTCTGCTGTATGGCATCTTGAGAAGCCATTTACACCCTAAAAAAATGGGCCAGATGCTCATGTTCAGTCCAGCTGCACCTAATGCAAGGGAGCAGGAGTGTGTTACACAGTTGTCCCCTTAAAGCCAGGTGCTAGTTTAGCCTGCAGGGCAACTCAAAGGAAGCTCAGGGCTGCTCCAAAGGACACCAGCTGTGACAGTCTCTAGGAGGTCATTCCACTGGCCCAGTCATCAGAGTACAAGGCCCTCTAGCCATTTCCTGATACCTCCGCTGTGCTGGCTGGGTGAGTAGGGTCCAGGAGCAGCGGTGCAAAGCTGGTTAAGCAAACATTGTCCCTCTAGGAGTCCCCTGAACACAGGGATACACCAGCTTTCCATCACCTCTAGGGGTCAAAACAGGGGTTACCTATTGCCCCCAATCTCCATGTGGTCCAGAGAGAGGAGACATGATGAGATATGGGGAGTGGCCAGAGTCCCCATAGTTCATCTCCCATGGCTGGTGGAAGTACCTTGTAGGAACTCCTTGATTTCTTGCAGTTTATGACATCATCACCATGCCCCACACTCAAGGGCCAGTAGGCCATCAAAGTCACTGTTCTTCCCGGTGTCTGGGCCGGGACCTGCTGCTCTGACCTTTGACAAACCAGTTTTTTGTCAGAAAATGTCAGTTCTGGCCAACTGAAGCTTCAGAGGAATGGGCTGGTTTTGAGGTGACTTTCATCAGAGAAGATTTCTCAGATCTGGGATAGAAGTTACAGGCCAAATCAGAGGCCATTCATGGTCCCCTTGAACCACTGGTAATCTGGTGGTTAAAGCACCCAGTATGAAACCAGTTGTCCCCTTCTGGAGGCATGCCATAAGCAGTAGGCTGTAGAGCCAGTCTCTCCTGTAGCAGCTACTATACTTGGTATAAATACACATGGAGGTACACTGCATAGCCCAGCAGTCAGGACCCTCACCTGAGATGCAGGCAGCTGGCAGGGCGGGGACTTACAATGCAAAGAGTACGAATAAACGGAGTGAAGAGGGAGGAGGCAGCTATGCCCCAGACCCAGCATAGAGGGAGACTGTGTAAGATCCCCAGCTGCCTGCCTCTGTACCAGAGCCTGAAGGACCAAGCCTTTTCCAGTTCCCGGCACTGGGCACTGTGACTCTGCTGAGTTACTGCCTTCTCCCAGGATGGTGGCAGGGCAGGCAGCTTTCTCCCAGAGCCTTCCTAGGTCATTATGGAAGCACAAACATATCTTGGGTGGGGGCAGGGGGGAGCTCCAACTACGCTAGTGAAATGGATGCAGGCAGGTTGCTGCCTTCTGTCCATCTCTTGTTCCCCGGCTATCTGGGTGAGCCCCTCCCCACCCCCCAGCGACGTGGTTACAAAGGGGCTTTGTGAAGAAAGGGATTTCACACTGACGCAGGGAGCTGGCTCCTCCAGACCAAAGTCCCTGTGTCTGTCTGCACAGAACAAGGCAAATCGCCTGCTACCCTCCCCCACAGTGGTGCCTCTCCACAGACCCTTGGAGACATCTCCTAGGCTGGTCTCTGTGCCAGGCCAGCCCTTGGCGTCCAGCCCAGGCTGCCATCACATGGCAGTGGGGGGGCGGCGGGGGGGCTATCACTAGCTCAGATTGTGGTGGTATGTTTTGGGCCACTCAGCTCCTTACAAAACTCACACAGTGCTGACTAAGGACGGATGAGAACCACAAAGTTTTGCTCCAGATCCCCCTCAGAGTCCAAGGTGGTTTGGATCCAAGGCTCCAGCCTGGAGTCCGCTGTCTGCACTTAAGCCAGTGACCTTGAAGTGAAAGGCCCCGTCCTGTCCCCATGCCCGAGCTACGCAGAGCCCCAGACCCTGAGTGCGGGTGTGACAGACAGCCCCCTCCCCTTCTCTGCTGCCTCTTGAGTGGTTTATTTTTTAATGCTGCTTGGCACTTTAAATTGCCTCCCACCCCGCCCGGCGCTTGAAGAGAAAGGAGCAAGATAATAACAGCTCCTGTCGCTGGGTCCGGAAGCAGGTCCGCACGCAGCCGTCAAATTGGGGCATTTGCATAACCCAGATGGCAGCCCAGGAATTTCAAAGAATTCCCTCGTGATGGAACAGCTGAGCCTTTCCCCGGCTCCGACCTGCAGCTGCTGAAGGCGAGAGGCACGCTGCACTCGCATCTGTAGCGGGGGAAGCCCGGGAGGAGGGCGCCGCAAGGCAATGCTCTGCAGACGGCTCCATGCTGCGGGGAGGGCTGCCGTCGCCAACCTCGCTTGCCGCCGCCTGCTTTTGCCCGGAGAGGAGCGTGGGGGGCAGAGGGGGAAGGGACTCGGTGCCTGCAGCTGCTGCTCTGTCTTGCATGGCGTTTGCAGGCTGCCGAACTGGCAGAAATCTAGAGCTGGCTGCAAACAGCACCCTGGATTTGCCAAGCGCGTTGCCACCCACGCCCCTCTGGGCCTGCTCCCTGAGGTGGGGACAAGCCACAGCGGTGGGGGCAGAGGGGCCTGACCGGGGCCCCCAGCCCGGGCTTGCTGGTGTAGGGCAGGAGGAAATGACCCCGGGAGTGGGCTTACCCCACGCTACACCTGTGGGGAGGGGAGGCATGGACTCAGGGGTTGCCATCGGCCTGGCCTTGGAGAGGGAATGCTGTGGATGGACTGAGGCCCCTGCATGGGGTGAGAGTCTGGCTGCAGGCTGTCCCCCAGTGCCAGGGGGAGGGAGGGAGGAGACAGGCCCCAGCAGTTGTTCACCCTGGCAGCTCCGTGCCTCCTGCATGTATCATTTATCAAGGCGGTGGTGGCGGCAAGGGTCAGAGGTGGAGGGGGGGCAGGCAGCAGCTGAGGCGCCTGGGGACTGACATTCCTGGCGTGTGCCTGCTTGGTGCTCGCTGCTGCGCCTTTGTGTCCAACCCCCTTGCTGGACTCCATGGCACTGGCGGAAGCTGCCACCCCTCTGCCTGTGTGGCCTTGCATGGCTGACTGCCCACAGCCTGCCACATCAGGCAGGCGGAGGGGGGGGAGCTCCTGCAGGATTGCGGGGGCACGAGCAGCTGGAAAAGCCTTAATGAGCATGGTGGCTGCAGGGGACAGGAGCTGTGGCTGAGTGAGGGTGAAGGGGGGGGGCTGCCATTCTGCACTGTGGGGGAGGGAGCAGGGGAGGTTGGGGGCTTGTGCAAGTGAAGAGCACTGGTCTGCGCTGTCCCCAGCTTGCATGGGCTCAGGCAGAGGGCAGGATATAGGGAACAGATCTTCCAAGGCAGAGAGCTCCTGTGCCCATGCTTCACCAATCAGCCGGCAGCAGCCATTGGGGACCTTGCACCCCTGCAGGGTGGAACTGACTGCAGGCAAGGTGTCCTCCCCACCCCACAAGACATCCCGGCACTGGGAGGGAGTTGTCCCTTGCTGAGAGCTCTGGGAGATGTCCAAAGCGAGGACCACAGCCCACCCAATGGACATTGTCACCAAGAGGAGCCTAGCACCTGCCCCCAGGAATGGGGGTCCTGAGGAAGGTCTGGTTTTACCCAGGCCAAGGCCTGCATAGGCCAGAGACATAAGCCCCTACAGGTGGGTGGGAGAACAATGACCTGGCATTCACGCTTGATGTACAGAAGGACGTGTCTCTGTCTTCAGCCTCAACTTCTCTGAGCTGAGCCTGCAGCCTGCTGCCAATGGGGGAATGAGGAAGCTGGATCATGTGAGGAGATAGTTTTTAGCACTGGGGACCAAACTTTTTGGCAGGTGTGCCACAAATTAGCTTACACCCTCCCATGTGTCACTCTGATCCCCCTTCTGCTGCCTGATCTGCTGCTTTGCTTTCTGCTCCCAGCCCTGTACTCCCTCCTTGATCTGATGTTCTGCTGTCTGCTCTATCGGCTGCTGTGCTGCCTGTCCCCTCGTGATCTGCCATGTGACACACTGAGGTTGCCTGTGCCACTTGTTTCATCCATGCTGTAGGTCGGCCACCCTTGCTGGATAGAGCGAGACCATACCCGTGGCAGGAAGCTTGGTCAGAAATGGGCTCCCTTCAGCAGTGCGGGCAGGGCTCCTAACACCTCCGAGGCTTTGGCTCACCAGGGAGCCCAGCTAATGGCTGCAACAATGATGTAGGCAGGATCTGCTGGCTGAAAGGCAGGTGTGGGGATGGTAGGAAATTCTGATAAAGGCAGGCCCAGTTCCCTAGCCTGTTCCTGGAGTCCTCTGGCTTCAGCTTTTGCATTGGTTAAACCTGTGCATCACTGCCCCACCATGCCACTGCACCAAGCAGCCATGGTTCATTCTTGAGCAGATACCAGCCTGGGTAGGGAATGCCAGGGGAAGTGCCTTAGTTAAATACCTTACAGCATGCCAGTGATGATGCAGGGACTGGAACCTCCATCCCCTGACTTCTAACCCAGTTCTGCTTCTTATTAACACCCCTTCTCTCTAGAGCAATACCCTTCACCCAGTCCTGCCCCTCCAATGGGCTAGGCTCAGCTCCACCCTCCTACACATCCCGTGTCAGTCAGGGGACAGGCCACATATCACAGCCTCCCTCTTGCTCCCCCTGCCTCAAGCCCCTGTTGACAGTGCTGGAGAATCTAAGAGAACTGACCTCAAGCCAAAGTTGCCACCCCTGAAATGTTCCCAGTATTTCATTGGGTACATTCAGGAGGCACCTCAGGACTAATCATAGGGCTAGATTAATTATGCTAATCAACCTCCCCAGACTGATGCCATTAACACTAATGAGCTGATCTCTTTATCTGCAAACCCCCTCCCCCAAGTGAGATGTTACCTTTGGGTTCTTAAACTAGTTAAAGAAGCCAAATCTCTTTTCAGTCTTCACAGGTTTATGGTTTAATTTCTTAGTAACCCAGTAATTCCTGACGCTAGCAAGATTGCACTGTCTGAGCACTCAGAGCTCTTCTCCATGCAGTCCAGCATGCTGGAATTTGCAATATGCCCAGTTTGCAGAACACACTTCATTTGTGGTGCACACACCTTGTCTGTGGAGAAGGAAGCTGATGTCAGTTGATCCCAACTCTAATGTAAGGATGCCGTCTCCAGAGGCCACCAGCTCCAGGCCTACACTCCACTCCATCAGATCCGCTGCAGATTGTTATCACACTGGGGGACTGGTCAGGCCTATCCCTGAAGTAATGGTGAGGTACTCATGCACTCTACAGTAGAAATCTCCAGTTAGACTGTGTGGTGCCTGGAAGCTATGGGGTCAGAGCCATGTCCTCACATGGCTGTGAAGCACCATTCCAGTGCTTGATTATCTACCCTGCATACTGAATGCAAACACTGCATGAACAGAGACAAAGAACTGCCCCTATATGCACCCACCTCTGCCTGAGTGAGGGACTTTTCAGTGTGTTCATGAGGTGGGTGATTTCAGGTTGCCCAGGCAAACCAGGATGGGCTGTGAGTCCCTTAATAAAGGCCTCTCCACAGAGAACACCCTTCCTCTTCTCAGCATCCAGGAGTCCCAGCTCCAGTGTCTCAGTTGGGACTGGAGCCATGGGGGAGACAGACCAGTCCTCACCCCTTGTTGCAAACACACAGCCGGAATGCCCCCATGATACTCTGGGAGTCAGCGTGGAGTGCAACACAAGACTCAGGTGCATCCACCAGGCAGCTCCACTACATCAGCAAGCCTCACAGTTCTGCTCTACCTGCAGCTTCCAAGAAGTCTTGGGGCAGCACAATGTCAAAAGTGGCAGAGGGATGGCTCATGGTGATAAGGTCCACAGTAGAGGGAAGATCATAGGCCTCAAAGGGCTGGCCAGGATCACCATGGAGCCGCACACTCATTCTGCACTCAGTGATATGTGTACATAAGTCGAACAGTCCCAGCAGAACATGTGTCTGACTCCATTCAAAACAATTCTCCACTCTCCAAACTGCATCCTATCCATCATAATGCCTGAGGTCATCTAACCAACATCTGTGAGGTCTTTTAGCCTCTGGCTCACTGTCCATCAGGCCACTGAAAATAGCCTTCCTCAAGGACTCATATCTCACCCTGTGCCCAAAGAACTATAGCTTCTTTTTCAGAACGTGGCTGTGTGAAGTAAGATGGCAGCTGGTTCATAATGTGGCAACACCTGCTCAACTGGGAGCACTGGCGTGAGGTCTGGTAACCTGTCTGCCTGAGCCCCTCAGCCCCGCATCAGGGTGCATAGCTTGAATCTCTGCCTGCTAGTCTACTCCATGCCTACGGGCCCCCTTCCCAGCACCAGATAGGTTGCCCCTGAGTTCTGGCTAGGTGCACATGATGAAGACACAGAGTACAGTGAGTGCACTGCAGGCTGTGACTCCTCAACACACTCCTAGCAGCCTCAGATCCACCCTGAGCAAAAGCAAAGCCAGTACCAGCCCCTATGGTAGCCTGGAAGGAGACAATTTGGGGGACACGGGAATGAAATAAAGGCCAATGCTTGTGCTTTGGGTTCTCCCAGAATTAGGAGCCACCTTTCTGCCAACAAACTGACAAAGTCTCATTGCTGGCCATTTCAAAGGCTGGTGGCCAGTAGCATAACTGAGGGGGGATGACTCAGGCAACAGCCCTGGATGCTGCTTTTTGTGGGGAAGGAGGGAAGTGCAAAAATAGCTGCTACTGCAGCAACGGCTGACCACACCATCGTCATTGGCACCATGGCAGCTGGGCACTGGCCCTGTGTGTCATGGCTGCCCTGGGTGCAGAGGTGCCCTGCTATGCCTCTACTGGTGAAAGCCATAGTGACTGGCCAGCTAAGGCCCAGCAGCTAAAGAGACTCCAAACAAAGGAGGGGATGGGTTCAAGCCCATCTCTATGTAAAATGTAGGAGCAAAATTAACAGGAGCTGGGTGTAATATATATGCAGTTCCACTGAGGCCTGACCCCCCATCTCACCACACCCATTAGTAGAGGGCTGTTCTGAGGGTCTCTAAGAACGAGAATGATCTCTCTCCTAAGAGCAGGGTAGGAGTATTTCTCATCATCTCTGCCCCCAGCCTTATCACAGCCATGATGCTAAGAGGCCTGCAGCCCCAGACCTAGTGCAGTCGTGGGTTCTCACTTGCCTCTGAGCATGCGGCCTGGGCCAGTACTGGGATTGAACCAGTCAAAGTGAAAGCCAGATACCCAGGCTGACTCCAGCACATACGTGCACAGACATGCTAGTGGTGTGAATTTCCCTGTCGGAGGGGAATTGCAAAACTCTTTGCCCAAGGTGCACACTGCTCCGAGACCTGGGGCTGTTGTTCTTACACGTGACCAAGCCTATCCAGGGCCTGGGCACTGGATCCAGGCACAATAGGGGAACAAGTAGCGCTGGGATTATCATGTCTATTTTACTGAGTCCCAAAGAAAGAAAAGGCCACCTCCACACACAGGTACCACTGCTGCTAGACATGCCCAATCCCAACATTTATAAAGGCCTGTGGCTCTAAGAGTGGAGTGCAGACAAAACTGTACAGCCTCAGTTTGTGGGAGGCAACGTGACCCTGAGCTCTGGGCCTCATATTTGCATAGCTAGCTGAGCAAGCCCGGGGGCAGGGAGCCCTCTGCTACCACCAGTGGTGGGTGAGGGGGCTGGCTGAACAGGGACAGGCTCCATTCGCATGTCAGTTTTCTGACAGCTAGGGACAAAAACCGGTTGAGCTCTTCTGCTAGGATGAAAGGAGCCTTCCTGCCCATGCTTGATACTAAATGGACTAGGCCCAGTATGCCTTGAGATGAGAGGCCCTCATGCCCACACCCCGTGCAGCCTGCCCTGGTGGGGTGGTGGCTAGTGGGCTAGATGTGGCAGACAGTGCAGGAACAGTAGATAGAGGACCTCACGTTGTAGTGACAATACAGGACAGCAAAGGTAGAGCAGAACCTAAGTGCTACCAGCCTCAGGTATGCTCCTGGTCCACACTGCCTCCCACAAACTGAGGCTGTCAGCAGCAGTGTCCCTCTGGTAGTACATACCTCTACAGCCCGGCCACTGTGGCTCATTAGGGATCACATGGCCCTGTGCCACAAGAACAGGCCCAACTGGGATTCTGCCCACATACATTTTCCCCTTTACTTCATAGGATGGTCTTCACCCCCTGTCCCAGGCTCCTATGTTAAATGTTGAACAGCTCTATGCTTCACCCCAGAAGTATCTGTGTTTCAGTGAGACCTGGACAAAAGACACAGCTGACAATTCACCTCTGGTTCCTGTTTGGGAATCATTTGCTCGGCTTGTCAGCTTCACAGATCCTTCAGTGTCCTCTGGCAAATTTCTCCAGTGAATCCTTCTCCTTCCACAGGTCAGAAGCAAACAGCCCATGGCAAATATTCCCAGTTAGGGCCCCTGCACCCAGGTACATCAGACACACCACAGCATTTGTTAGGCTCCCTGATAGGAAGTTTTATAGAACTAGCCAAGGAGAGTGGAAATGATTTCACTGAGCATGGAAATTTCCAGATTGGGGATACTCTAGTCTACAGTGGGCTTCTGAGGTGTATCTGCACTGGTAAAGTTTGTCCAGAAGCATGTGCACAGACGCAGGCTTGGTATGGACCTAGGCACCAGTAATGCTTTGGTTAAGGATAGCCTGCCCACACAGGGTCTGTACTCAATGGCCCAGGTGGCCCTGTCCAGTCCTTTGTTCCTATGTCTTAAAGTAGGTTTATGTACAAAGGACTAGTCACTGGGGCTAGAAATAGATGTCGTTGAATAAAACAGATCAGCTACACCACAATGGGTGCAGACAGAAGTTACATTTGTCACGTGATCAGCCCCTAAAAGTACTGTACAGCTGTGCCGTGACATATGAACAGTTGCAAAGCACTTTTAAAGTGACTGATCACAGAACAAATTAACCCTTATCAAATGAGGGATCAGATGAAGGCACTCCACTTTGGAGCACCTTAGGGAACTTGTATTCCCTAGAGTTAATCTGTTACATGACTGTCCACTGCTACACCTCCAGTGCTGTGTGCAAGAAGAGAGGAGGGATGTAGGAGGGGGATAGAGCACGTCAGTTGTGGTTGCCCAGCCTGAGCTGGAGGAAGGGGCAGGTTGATTAGAGCCTGCTGCCTTGTAGCTCCCCCCCATCCACCCGGCAAACTCCAGCCTGCAGCTCACTCCCCTTCCCCTCTCCCCCCTCCTTTCCTGCAGACAGCACTGGAGCTGGGGTGGAGGGCAGGTCTGGGGAAGAGTGGCTGGTCCTCTGCTGTAGGCATGTTCCTGCAGGCAGGCTCGATCCCTGCCGCCCCGCTCCCCTCCTCCCTCCCTCCACAAACGGGTGAATGTCTGTTGGGTTGCAAGGGATGGACTCTAACTCATGGCACTTTATGTAAACTGCCATGAGTTAGAGTGGAGGCCTGCAGGTCTGTCAGCAGCCAATGTGTCACAGCACAGCCCTTGATGATGCAGAATAAAGGCTGATGCAATCTCACTGCTTTCCCCACTCATCCAGACCCAGGGCATGGGCCTGGCTGACCCATTTCCCTGCAATCATGGAGAAGCAGGTCTGGCTGAGCAAGGAAGGACTCTTCCCTGTCCATCTCGACCCATGCTACAGGTCAGACTGAGCAGGGAAAGTGCCAAAGAGGTACGAGACATCTGCCACAATAAAGTGGCCAAGTCTATTATAGTAGAAGTCGACTGCCGTCTGTTACAATTGACAGTGGTATTCTACTATCCGGAATACTCTATTAACCAGAATTTCCAGCCGGCTGGCTGGTCAGATGCCTGGGGTGGGGGGAAGCTCACACCTGGCTGCTGCCACCCACCACCCTGTGTTGTTGCTGCTCCGCGTGTGGCTGCTACCCGCCCCCTCACACACACACACTTTGTAGGGGGTTTCAAAAAGGTTGAAAACCCCTGCCTAAAATAACCAGAATTTTTAGATAGCCAGCACCCACCTTACCCCACTCATATCGGTCAGTTAACACAACTTTTACTGTACCACCTTTTTATGCCACTGATTTTCCTTTTATGTGGCACAACAAAGGGTATCAATGTCTATTTTCTCAGTATTTGTTCCTCCATAAAAAAAATTATAGTGGCACAAATGAGATGTCAGAAGATGTCTGTTTCTACTCTGATAGTCTCATGTGGGCTTCCCCCAGCTGTACCATCAATAGAAGGTCCAGCCTGACTAGGGAATCATGTCTTGATCTCTGCCACTGGCTCTCTAGAGGATGTTGGCTGAGGCACACCCTCTCTTTCTGCCTCAGTGAAATAAAGACGATTGTCCTTCCTGGTCTGTGTGCACCAGCAAGTTGCTGGGGACAGGACTGTGCTGCAGGATCACAGCACCCAGTACCATGGGCAACGGACGGTGCTTTGGGTCTCCAGGCCAATGGGCGAGGTCTTCTTTGTATGCAGCATACACAGTGCTTTGAGACTGGGGAGATCTCTGGCACTGTGGTGTGCTGGCAGGAGCCAGCCCACTTCACAGACTGAGCACTGCCCTTGCCCTCGGGTCCCACTGGCCAGAAAGGCTGCAGCCAGACCAAAGGCAAATAGAGAGAAGGGCAAAACCCTCGAGTCCTTGCATCAGGTTTAAGACATGTGAGAGACTGCAGGAGCTAAATTTATACAGCCTAGGAGCAAGCTGCCTCTGAGGAGACATGATCAGAGGCTATAAATACCTGCAAGGAAACAGCGTCGGAGGGAGTGAATTATTCACAGCCTCAGAAGACGACAGGGCAAGAAGTGAGCCAAGCCCTGATGCAGGGGTTTAGGGACAGTGAGCAGCCAGGCAGTGGGGCAGGCACCTGAGGCTGAACATGGTAAAAAGCAACCCCTGCTGCTCTCCAGAAACAGGATCCCCATGGCACCAGTGGGAAGGGCAGGAAGGGCAGGGGCTCCCATTGCAGAACCCAGCAGGGCTTGTCAGCCCCTGTAGCTAGGGCTGATTCTCTGCAGAGGTTACTCGCCTGCTCTTAGCCCCTCAGAGCTGCAGTGGGGCCATGTGCTCACTAGATGGTGCCCTAATGCCAAACATGGAAAGGCAGTCTCACCTCCTTACCCTAGAGAGGCAACCAGAGCCCCAGAACGACCTCAGGTGTCTGTGCCCATTGCACAGCCTTGCCTATACTGGAGGATCTCTTGGCAAGAGGTATGTGCTTTCCTCTTTGTTCTTCCCTCTTAAAGGGAAAAGGCAAGAGAAAGGTGACAATCATAAGTGAGTCCCATGGCCATGATTTCCCCAGTCCCAAGACGTGATGGCTGAGAGAGAAGCATCATCAGCCCAGCGGCATGGGAGCAGTTGGCACCTGCCCATGGTGCTGCACAAAGCTGGGGAATGGGTGCAGGGTGAGTGGCACAGAGGGGAACTGCTTCCTCCCAGGCCACACCCGTGGGTTTGAGAACCACACCCACTGGTCTGAGCCCAGCCAGCTCCAGAGCCACCCCATGGGATTGGCAGCCAGGCTGCAGGGCATGCTTGGCTATTTCCAGGGAGTCAGTCACCAGTGCCTGCAGCCCTCCCGCCCCCTTCCCGGAAGAGAGGGTGGAGAGACCATTTATTCATCCAGTGTTATCTGACTCTGAGTTCAGCTGTCTTGACAGAGGCGTGACCAATGTCTGCCCCCAGGAGAAGCCATGGGCCAAACACAGCCTTAGACTCCCCTGCCCACAGCCCAAACCCGGGATCAGCTTCTGCCATGGAGCAGACTCAGGGGGACAGATCCAGTCCCAGAATGTGTGTGAGCGGCTCCAGTCAGCCGAGGGAAAAGGGTGCAGGTGAAATCAGACCTCATGATGGGGACCCAGGAGAGAAGGCAGCAGGGCACTGCCCCTCCAGTGGGCCCCAGCTGCCCCAGAGGCCCGTGCATCTGTGCAGCTGCGAGCTTACATTCTTAGCCCTTGAGTGAGTGCACTAGAGGCTTGCCTGTAATTCCATAGGTCCTGGAGTTCATGCCCCATGGCTGGCCCAGGCAAGTCTGGTTTTCCCTTCCCTTCCTCTTCCCCTTCCCCCAGCCCTTGCATCAGCTCAGACATCTCCACTTGAGGCCCCCTCCCCCACTTTGTTTCATTTTCATGCGTCTCTGGCCTTTTGGGTTCCCTCCCCTCTGACTCTCCGGAGAGCAGCAGCATCTTAGCGCTGCTTGATTACGCCAAGTCATGCCACATTTCCTAGCAGGAGAGCCAAGCTATTATTATTCCCTGCTTACACGCTGTGTGTGCAGCTGCAAATATGCCCAGAACACAGGCTGGGAGGCAGGCAGCTTGGACAGCAAAAGCCTCACTCCCAGCAGCCAAACCCTCCAACAGCCCTCCTGCAGGACAGTTATCTGCCAGCCAGGCTGGGCGGGGGGTAGGCAGGGAAGGAGAGAGCCGCCTGCGCCACTATATACAAAGTGACTCAACATCTTGGCAGGCAGGTAGAGCAGCAGGAAGCACAGTGGGCTGGTTGGCCACAGCCCCGCAGCGTGAGCTGCCTGGGGACTCTCCAGCAGGGGACTTTGCTGAGTTGGAAAGCACAGCATGGAGCCTGTTGTGAACGGCAGCAAATGGGCTGCGATTCCCTACTCCCCGCCCAGCACAGATAGAGAACGTTTCCCATGTCCCAGTCAAATTGCCCCTGCTGTGCACACATCACTGTATACCACGTATACCACTCCCTGCTCTCCCAGACCCTGACAGTTTCCCAGGTGGTTAGAGACTCACCAGTTCTTTGAGAGCTTGGTGGCCACTGGAGGGTGCTGCTCCCCAGAGGATGAGGGATTTTTGGGAGTGGGAAGGTAAGATCAGGTTAGATGCTGGCTGGCAGCCTGTCTCAGTCATGCTTCTCTGCCTTGGTACTCAGTGCAGGTGTAATGGTACCCTCCAGTGGCAGGGTGAAGGTCCTGCTGCTACTAGCAGCTTCGTGGCAGAGGTTAGGGTTTGGGACCCAGTCAGCCAGGGTCCCAGTGCCACTTCCCAAGTGGTTCTGTGAAAATCACAGAGCCTGACTGGGCAGCACGTGGTTTATTATAAGCCATCTGCCAAGATATCCCTCAGCTGCCATTCCTGGCTCAAGCTGCTTTCCTGTTCCCTCTGTCTCCTACCACCTCCTCCAAGTGGGAGCCAGAGCAAGACGAAGCAAGAACCTAAGGCCATCAGGGACAGTCCCTCACTGGCATGGCGATGGCTCTGTGTGGCTGGAGGTGCTGTCTCCCAAATGGGGCTCAAGCACAGGCCCCAGCCACCTCTAGGCACCAGACCTTCCACGGCCTCTACTGCATAACAAACTGCATAAGCACCATTATGCAGGACAATTTAGCCCTGCCTCCCCCAATACCCTCTGCACATAGGTGCGGCGCCCTTCTCTTGTTCTGAATGTAGCATTGCTAGGAGCCATTAGACAACTGCTGAGCTTTGCCTCAAAAGGGGCTACTTTACAGTACAAACCTGAGAAGGGCATCAAGAGAACAGGTGAACTTGTCATTTGGTACCACACATATCACCTTATCTCTGCAACTTGTACGCATGTGTTACATACTGTCCATCTGTCCCTGGATTGTATAATTCAGGGACTGATGTAATATACTACTTTTAATGCCACACCTCAAGTGCCCCAGAGTTGGGCTTCATCAATGCACAACCCTTGCCCTGCTGAGGGTCCTCTTAGCCCCCAACACCCTCCCTCATCTCACCTGCTTTCTACAATCACAGGTGGACTATGCATTCACTGGCTGTTTCAGTGCTCACTAAACTAGTTATAACCCCACGGACACTGGGTATTAAAGAACAAGCTCAAGGCTTGATCCAATGCCTCTTGAAGAAGCAAGAGTCTTTCTCTGAACCCCAGTGGATGGGGCATTTGACCATTTTTGAAAACACCTCATATGGGACATAGGGTTCAAAAGTTTCTCACCCAGGTGAACCCAAACCTCCTCTAGAGCTATTGCTGGTTCTCACTCAGGGCTAGTTCAACACCAACAAGCTCCTTTCACATCCCAGCTGGTTCAGGCAGGTGGTGTTCAAGGACGCACAGATTTTATTTCTGTACTAGGAGGCAGTGCGTATCTGTACATATCTCCCCAGCCCTCTCACCCAAACAATGGCTGCTTTCAGCTCTGAGGTTACAAAAACATCAGGCACAGACTGGGCCTGTGGTTTATCCCACAGAGTGAAAGGTAAAGGAAGTTGTGAGATCCCCTGTGCACGTGTGATCACAGTGGTTGTTCCCACTTTTGCTGGCCCCTGATCCTGCAACTTAACCTACACTAGGGACCCCAGCACCATCACCCTTCACTTCCTTCAGAATCCGATGAGGGCTGTACTTAACACTCCATATATGGGGCCACATCCCTGCCTGTGTCCACGTGGCACGACTGAGTCCCCTAGCCTCGGAGTGGCCAGTGCACTCGCAGCACTGTGCAGGCAGAGCAGGACTCCAGTGGTCTTCCCAAGTGGTTTCTCACTGATCCATCCACTAATGGTCAGCCTCAGCTTAGCTCCCAGCCTGCCTCCTTATGTTCTGGGACTCTGCAGGTCTTGGCTTCCCTCCAATGGGACCACAACAGGCTGCACTTAATGCATAGCTGCACTTAGCACAAAGAATACTGCAGCAACAAAGCAGGGGACCCCAGCATGTCCTTATTGCCTCAGTGCTGTGACCCTCCAGGAGCGTGGGGCACCACCACTACTGCTGCTCTCACCCTCCCCACCAGAGATCACGCCTCACTGGCCGTGGTCAAACAGTGGGGTCCAAAGTACAGGCACACGCCTGGTCATGTACTTCTGCACAAGACCAATGTGGACACTCAGCTACAACCTGCACACAATTTAGACAGAAACACATGCTCCCCAGTTGCCAAGCAGTGCTTTTGCCCCCTCTGAAATGCAGCTGTCTCTGGGCTGTGATGCCATGGGACCTCCAATAGCAAACAGGAGCATGCTAGTTTAGAGGAAGCGAAGGAAAACCTGTGTGCTATTTACACTACTGAGGAAATTTAGGGAGGAGGAATGTCGGGATCCCAGGACTCCACATAACTCACCTGACAGAGGGCTGGAGGTGACAGGGTTTTTACCTATTAAAAGTACCCACGTAAACACTAGAAAACAGAACAGAGTTCCAAGCTATTTCCAGCCTGAACTCACGGATGCTTGTTATTTGCTGACACCACTTGGTCACCCCTAGGAATGACAGCCCCACTGGGCCATTCCTGTGCTCGAGCTGTCTGTGGGCTGGGGGCAGAGCTATTCATGCATCTCTGTCATTTTTCTGGGTCTCTGACTAAAGGAAAGCAATAGTAGAGCAATGTCACATACTGGATTTCACTGCCAGGTCTGTTTCTGCAGCTCACCATGCTTGAAATGCTACACACAGCCGGGCTGGTGTATGGTAAGGATGTAGCCTGGAGGAGTTAGTGCCCAAGTTTCTTCAGGACATCTATTGCCCAAGTCACACTCTGGACCTATTCTGGCAGCACTCCTTGAAAAATCCTGAGCCAAGCAATCTTGACCTTAGCCTCTGCTGACTCAAGGCCTCTCTCTAAAGCTCACACTGTTCAGTTGCTTGCTTGCTGACCCCTTTACTATCCCACACATGGCCCTGAGATTTCGCTGCTTCAGCTATGAAACATAACCCATTTCCCACATGTCCATCTGAACCATTGTTGCTTTCCAGGCTGCTAAAGACAAGAGGAGGGAAAAGCTTACCTGCAGCTGCAAATGCTCACCATGCATTCAACTTTGTACCTGATCTCAGCAGATTCATAGATTGTAAGGCTGGAAGGGACCTCAGCAGATCATCGGGTCCAGCCCCCTGCACCAAGCAGGAAAGATCCCTGGGGTCAAATGACCCCAGCAATGTGACTGTTCAGTCTCCTCTTGAAGATTTCCAGGGTAGGTGACTGCACCACCTCTGGAGGGAACCTATTCCACAGTCTGGACACCCTGACTGTGAAGTTTTTCCTAATGTTGAGTCTGAAATGGTCTTCCAGGAGTTTGTGGCCATTACTCCTCGTTTTCCCCAAGGGTGCTCTGGTGAACAGTTGTTCACCAAGCCCTTGTAGCAGTAAACTACTACCAAGTCCCCTCTCAGCCTTCTCTTTTTCAGGCTAAAGAGTCCCAGGTCCCTCAGCCTTTCCTCATATGGCTTGCCTTGCAAGTCTCTGATCATACGTGTGGCCCTTCTCTGGACTCTCTCTAGCTTTTCCACATCCTTGTTGAAATGTGGTGCCCAGTACTGGATGCAATACTTCAGCTGCAATCTCACCAATGCTGAGTAGAGCAGATGAATCACTTCCTTGGTTTTCCTGGAGATGCATCGATTGATGCATGCCAGAGTATTATTTGCCCTCCTGGCTAGTGTCACACTGCCGGCTCATATTCATACTGTGGTCTATTATTAGGAGAAGGAAGGAGAGGAGGAAACCTCCAGTGAGGAGGCAACTCCATTCTCTTCACACTCCAAACAGGCCGAAGGAGCCAAGCAGACCTGGAGGAGGAAGCGTTGAGTGATCGTCATAGGCGACTCCATCCTGAGAGGTACGGAGGGCCCCATCTGTCGCCAGGACCCCTCAACGCACGAGGTGTACTGCCTCCCCGGAGCAAAGATTCGGGATGTAACAGGGATGATCCATACAGTGATCCAACCACCAATTACTACCCCATGGTCCTAATCCATGTGGGTACTAATGATGTGACCAGGAAAAGCCCTGATCACCTGATGATGGACTACCATGCTCTGGGGGGCGTGCTGAGGGAGATAGGAGCACAGGTGGTATTCTTCTGTCCTACCAGTGAGCGGACGGGGAAGATGACATGAGACCTGCATCAGAGAGACCAACCGGCGGCTTCGGGAATGGTGTCTCGAGTCAGGCTTCGGCTTCCTAGACAATGACCCGCACATCACAATGAGAGACATGCTCGGGTGGGATGGGTTTCACCTTTCCCCCAAAGGTAAGCGTGTGTTCTCTTTTAGGTTGGTGGATCTCCTCTGGCGGGCTTTAAACTAGGCTCGTTGGGGGATGGGGAAGATGAGGGTGGAGGAAACCTTGAACCAAAAAACCAAGAGACACCCACAAGAACAGCCCAGCCTAGACCAACGACGAGCAGAACAAATACCCAGGTAAGCAACAGGGGCCTGGGGAGTACTGAGATTAGGGGGCCAGTGCACACATCTTCAGGAGGCCTCAAACGCCTCTACACAAATGCTCGTAATATGGGGAACAAGCAGGAGGAACTTACCCTCCTGCTAGCTGACACCAAGCCAGACACAGTGGGGCTCACAGAAACGTGGTGGGACCCAACGCATGACTGGGTGGTGAATATCAAGGGCTATAGGCTGTATAGGAGGGACAGGACAGGAAGGAAAGGTTGGGGTGTAGCGCTCTACATCAAGGAGGAATACACATCCTCATCTAGTAGCACAAGGTCAGATGAGGGGCACACTGAAGTGCTCTGGGTTAGAATACAAGGGAGTCGAGGGGAAAGGGACTTAACGGTGGGGGTCTACTACAGATCACCCAACCAAGGGGAAGAGCTAGACCGGGAACTCTTAAGTCAGCTCACGGAGGTAGTTAGGTCAAAAGACGTGGTCATCATGGGTGACCTGAACTTTCCAGACATCTGCTGGGAAGAGCAGTCAGCCAGGTCTGACCGCTCACATAGGTTCCTAGCCGAGATACAGGACCTCCATCTAATCCAGGAGGTGCACAGCCCCACCAGGGGAGACACCTTGTTGAATCTGGTGCTGGCCACAGGCAACGACCTCGTGAGGGGGCTGCGGGTGCTCGACCACCTGGGTGACAGCAATCATCGCCTGCTGGAATTCACCATGCAGCGCAAGGTGGCAAAGGCCTGCAGCAAGGCAGCAGCCAAGGACTTCAGGAGGGCAGATTTCAATGAGGTAAGAAGAATAGTTGGGGAAGTACTGAGGTCCCGGAGGGGAAGGGAGTCGGGTGTCCAAGAAGAGTGGTCATTCCTTAAGGGGACGATCCTCCATGCCCAAAGGGAGGTAATCCCAACAAGGGTCAAAGGGGGCAAGAGGGCGCAAAAGTCCCCATGGCTTACCAAAGGCATACGGAAACGTCTCCTAGCTAAAAGGGAGGCGTACACCCGATGGAAGGGAGGGGCCATCACCAGGGATGACTATACCTCGGTTGCTCGGGGCTGTAGGGGGGCGGTCAGGAAGGCCAAGGTGGAGATGGGACTGGGACTAGCTACCTGGATCACAGACAACAAGAAGTCCTTTTTTAAATATATAGGAAGCAAAAAGAAGGTACCGGGTAACGTGGGGCCTCTGCAAGACACGCTAGGAAATCTGGTTGTCGCACCAGATGACAAGGCTAACCTATTTAACAATTTCTTTGCCTCCATTTTCCTGAGCAGGGACCAGATCTGCCCATCCGCTGGGACCCCCTCAGGCCCCGGGGGAGGCGCACCCAGGCCTAGGGTCAGTGAGGATCTAGTCAGGGAACTTCTGGAGGGACT
>NW_005841844.1:1775775-1786930 GCF_000455745.1 Alligator sinensis
GACAGGTTACAGGGGTGGGCAGATGAGAACAGGATGGGTTTCAACACTGACAAGTGCAAGGTGCTGCACCTGGGAAGGAAGAACCAGCAGCATACCTACAGGCTGGGGAACTCCCTTCTCATCAGTGCAGAGGCAGAAAAGGATTTTGGAGTCAATATTGATGCCAAAATGAACATGGGCCAACAGTGTGGGGACGCGGTCAGGAAGGCCAACTACCTTGTCATGCATCCACAGATGCGTCTCAAGCAGGTCCAAGGAGGTGATCCTCCCCTTCTATGCGGCACCAGTTACGCCGCAGTTGGAGTCCTGCGTTCAGTTCTGGGTGCCGCACTTCAGGAGGGATGTGGACAACATGGAGAGGGTTCAGAGGAGGGCCACCCGCATGATCATGGGGCAGCAGGGCAGGCCCTACGAGGAGAGGCTAAGGGACCTGAACCTGTTCGGCCTCCACAAAAGAAGGCTGAGGTGGGAATCTAGTGGCCTATTACAAACTAGTCAGAGGGGACCAGCAGGCATTGGGGGAGTCCCTGTTCCCCCGAGCACTGCCAGGAGTGACTAGAAATAACGGTCACAAGCTGGCAGAGGGTAGATTCAAACTAGACATCAGGAGGCGCTACTTCACAGTCAGGGCGGCTAGGATCTGGAACCAACTTGCAGGAGAAGTGGTGCTGGCTCCTACCCTGGGGGTCTTTAAGAGGAGGCTGGATGAACACCTTGCCAGGGTCGTTTGACCCCAGTACTCTTTCCTGCCATGACAGGGGGTCGGACTTGATGATCTGTCAAGGTCCCTTCCGACCCTACCAACTATGAAACTATTACCCCCAAGTCCCTTTCATTCCTGGTGTTGGTCAGTTTGGCGCTGCCCAGCCTGTAGATATGCAGAGGGCTGTTCATCCCCAGGTGGAGCACTTTACATTTCTCAACGTTGAACTTCATCTGGTTCCAATCTGCCCAACTTAGTTGAACTGGGGAGCCTTGGGCCCAGTCAGTACTTTGGAGGGAGATTGTACTTGGTGTACAGTCCCTGGTGCCATAGACATAAGCTAAGACGTTGTAGTTGAACACTAGAACGCAGAAACCATAGACTGTGAGGCTGGAAGGGACCTTGGAACATCATAGGGTCCAGGCCCCCTGCACCAGGCAGGAAAGACAACTGGGGCCAGGTGACCCCAGCAAGGTGACCATCCAGTCTCTTCTTGAAGATTTCCAGGGTAGATGATTGTACTACCTCTGGAGGGAGCCTATTTTACAGTCTGGAGACCCTGGCTGTGAAGAAATTTTTCCTAATGTTAAGCCTGAAACAGTCTTCCAGGAGTTTCATACATTTCGTAGGCATAGACATTAGGGCTGGAAGGAACCTCGGAAGATCATCGAGTCCAGCCCCCTGCCCAAAGGGCAGCAAGTCAGCTGGGGTCATAGGTTCCCAGCAAGATAAGCATCCAATTTTCTCTTGAAGGTGTTCAATGTAGGTGCTTGAACCACCTCCGATGGCAGGCTGTTCCAGACCTTGGGGGCTCAGACAGTAAAGAAATTCTTCCTTATGTCCAGCCGGAAATGGTCTTGCGGTAGTTTATGACCATTCGACCTAGTCGTCATCCCTTGGGGCACTCTGGTAAACAAATGTTCCCCCAGATACTGGTGGTCATACAGGTGGCCAGCAGATCACCTGAGCCTGAGCTTTTCCAGGCTAAACAGCCCCATAGCTCTCAGTCTGTCGTCGTAAGGTCTGTTTTCCTGACCTCTGATCATGCGCATGACTCTTCTCTGGACTCTCTCAAGCTTCTCCACATCCTTTTTGAATTGTGGGGCCCAAAACTGGACACAGTCCTCCAGCTGCAGCCTCACCAAGGCCGAGTACAATGGGAGAATGACGTCCTGGGATTTGCTTGAGAAGCATCTATGGATGCAAGCCAGCGTTTTGGTCGCTTAGTAGCAGCAGCATCGCATTGAAAGCTCATTTTTATCTTGTGGTCAATGATGACCCCCAAGTCTCTTTCTTCTGTAGTGCTAGCCAGTGTAGCACTGCCAAGCCTATAAGCATGCTGCAGGTTTTTCCTCCCAAGTTGGAGAACCTTGCATTTTTCACTGTTAAACACCATCAGGTTCTCATCCACCCATTTGCTGAGCCGGTCCAGGACAGCCTGGATTGCCCTCCTGTCTTTAGGTGTGGATGCTTTGCCCCAAAGTTTGGTGTCATCGGTGAACTTGTCTAGTCCACTTCTGACTCCAATGCCCACATCATTAATGAAGATGTTGAATAATATGGGTCCAAGGACAGAGCCTTGGGGGACCCCATTGGTCACAGCACCATGACGATTGACTTCTGTCAATTACCACCCTCTGGATCCAACCACGGAACCAATTTCCCAGCCAGTGGATCATGGTGGACCCAAGGCCACAATTAGCCAGTTTCGCCAAGAGGTGATCATGGGATACCAGATCAAAGGCTTTTTTGAAGTCAAGACATATGACATCAATCTCTTCTCCCTTGTCCAGGTGATAGGTCACCTGGTCGTAAAAGGAAATGAGATTGGTCAAGCAAGACATACCCGCAACAAATCCGTGCTGGCTATCCCTCAGGATGTTGGTGTCGGCCAGTCCATTAAGGATGGCCTCTTTAATAAACTTTTCATAGTTTCATAGTAGCTAGGGTCAGGAGGGACCTGAACAGATCATCTAGCCTGACCCCCTGCCACAGGCAGGGAAGGTATTTGCTGTTGATCCCCCTTGATGAGTAGGCAGCCATCAGGTCCCCCCTCAGCCTCCTCTTACTGAGGCTGAACAGGTTCAGGTCTTTCAGTTTCTCCTCGTAGGGCCTGTCCTGCTGCCCTCTCACCAAGTGGGTGGCCCTCCTCTGAACCCTCTCCAGGCTGGCCACATCCCTTTTGAAGTGCGGCGCCCAGTACTGGATACAGTACTCCAACTGTGGCCTGACCAAAGTCACATAGAGGGGGAGTATCACCTCTCTGGACCGACTTGAGATGCACCTTTTCTAAGACCTTCCCTGGGATAGAAGTCAGGTTGATGGGCCTATAGTTTGCCGGATCCACTTTCCTCTCTTTCTTGAAGATAGGCACCACATTGGCCTTCTTCCAGTCTTCAGGCACTTCACCAGAGTGCCAGGAGTTCTCAAAGATCTGTGCCAGGGGCTGGGCTATGATGCTAGCCAGCTCCTTGAGTACCCTGGGGTGTAGATTGTCAGTTTATGGCCATGAATCCTGGTTACCACCAAGGGTGCCCTGGTGAACAGTTGTTCACCTACATCCTTGATGTATGCCCCTGATGCAATGGTAAGCTGCTATCAAGTCCCCTCTCAGTCTTTTCTTTTTCATGCTGAAGAGTCCCAGGTCCCTCAGCCTTTCCTCGTATGGCTTGCCATGCAAGTCTCTGATCATATGAGTGGCCCTTCTCTGGACTCTCTCGAGGTTTACCAAGTCCCTGTTGAAGTGTGGCACCCAGTACTGGACGCAATACTCCAGCTGTGGTCTCACCAATGCCGAGTCAAGTGGAAGAATCACTTCCCTAGTTTTGCTGGAAATGCATTGATTGAAACATGCCTGGGTATTATTTGCCCTGTTGGCTACGGCGTCACACTGCTGGCTCATATTCATACTGTGGTCTATTACTATCCTCAGGTCCTTTTCATTCGTGGTATTGGTCACTTTGGTGTTGCCAAGCCTGTAGGTGTGCAGGGGGGGGGTTGTCCCCAGATGGAGCACTTTCATAGTTTCATAGTTGGTAGGGTCAGAAGGGACGTGAGCAGATTATCAAGTCCAACCCCCTGTCATGGGCAGGAAAGAATGCTGGGGTCAAATGACCATGGCAAGGTGTCTACCTAGCCTCCTTTTAAAGAGCCCCAGGGTAGGAGCAAGCACCACTTTACATTTCTCGACACTGAACTTCATTTGATTCCAATCCGCCCAACTTGCTAGCCTGTCTAGATCTGCCTGTATCTGCAGCCTATCTTCAAGCATGACCGCACTCCCCAATAACTTGGTGTCATCTGCGAACTTGGCTAGTGAGCTCTTCATCCCCCACATCCAAATCATTGATAAAGATGTTGAAAAGCACTGGACCAAGCACTGAACCCTGAGGGACACCACTGGCCACTTCTCACCAGGACAACACAGATCTGTTCATTAGAACTCCCTGGGTCCTACCCCGCAACCACCTCTCTACCCACCTAACTGTCTCACAGTTGGGTCCACGGTCCTCCAATTTACTCATGAGAACACATGGGTTACTAGGTCAAAGGCCTTTTGTAAGTCGAGGTATACAGTGTCAACCTCCTCTCCCTTATCCAGGTGGCGGGTTACCTGATTGTAAAAGGAGATGAGGTTGGTAAGACAAGACCTGCCCACAACGAAGCCATGCTGGCTGTCATTCAGAATCCTACCTTCTGCAAGCCTATTGCATATAGACCCCTTGATGAATTTTTCTGGGATCTTCCCTAGGATAGAAGTTAGGCTGATTGCCCTAACGTTGCCCAGGTCCTCCCTCCTCCCTTTCTTGAAGATGGGCAGAACATTGGCCCTCTTCCAGTCCTCAGGGATCTCTCTAGAGCACCACAAGTTTTGGAAAAAGTTTTGCCAGTGGTTCCGCAATGATTTCAGCCAGCTCCTTTAGCACCCTCAGGTGAAGTTCATCCAGTCCTGCTTGATATGAGATAAGATATGAAATATGAGATATGAGACAAGATTTCATTTGGCCCCATCCTCACTGATGAGCTGATGTACAGGAATAGAAGGAAGGAAAAATTGTGCACTTCACTTAGTGGGACCTCCTCCCCATAGGAGCTCAAAGGAGGTCAAAGTCCTGGTCAAGCTCATGACAAAACCCTTGTTGGGCTCAGTGATACCAGACCAGAGCCCATCTGCCAGAGATACCACAACACCAATGACAACAGGAGTTGCAGGTGCTCAGCATACTTCAAGACAAAGCTTATCAGTCATTCTAATAAGATTTAATGCTCTTTGGATGAGGGCAGACATGCCATGAGATGAGACCCAACAACCCAATAACTAAGCAAGCAGATGCTCAGCAAAGTGTCACTAGTCATCTACCACCTAACCCAAAGGAGCTCCAGAAAACCACTAGCTGCAGGGCTGACAGGTTCCCAGGGGTGGGAGGTACAAAGGGAACAACCCCCATGATGGGCTCAAGGCACATAAAAACATAAGAATTACCATTTACTGGGTCAGACCATAGGTCCATCTTTCTCAGGACCCTGTGTCACACAGTGGCAGAGAGTGGATGCTGAAAGGGAGAGTGAACAGGGTATGACCAGGGTTTTTCCCACTGTTCCTCTCTCACTTGCAGCCTGCAGCATTTCAGGTCTAGGAACTTCTAATTCAGAGCTCTAATTCTAGTTTTAATACCCCTAACTCCCATGCTCAATAGCTACTGATGTCCCTTTCCTCCAAGAATTTGTCCTATCCATTTTTGAATCTGGCTAAACTGACGGCTCCCAGAACATCCAGCAGCTATGAGTTCCACACTTTAATTACACACTGTGTGAGAAAGAACTTTCTTTTGTTGGTTTTAAACTTACTACCTTCTAGTTCCCTTTTGTGACCCCTAGTTCTTTTATCGTGTGAAATAATAAATCCTTATTTACTTTCTCTTTGCCATTTAGTATTTTGTGAATCCTTATCACATCTCTCAAGCATCTTTTCTAAACTGAAAAGGCTTTAGTCTCTCCTCATATGAAAACCCCTCCACACCACTAATCATCCTTGTTGCCCTTCTTTGTACCATCTCTAGATCTTCCTTATCTTTTTTCAGATGTGGGAACCAGAACTGGGCACAGTATTCCAGATGTGGACACACCATGAATTTATAAAGGGGCATAATAATACTTTCAGGGTTTTTTGTAGTTTTTTTCTTAATAACTCCTAACATTTTGTTTGCCTTTTTGATGGCTGCTGAGCACTGAGCTGTGGTTTTTAGTGAATTTGTCCACAATGAATCCCAGATCTCTTTCCTGTGTGGTAATAGCTAATGCAGTGGTCACCAACCAATCAGTCATGATCAACCAACAGATCTCAGATCCTCTTGAATTTGATCTGCAACTGGGGTGGGGGGCTGAGCACGCGCAAACATACATGCACATGCCCCACCTGCAGCCCAGCAGGTCAGTCCGTGGGGGAGGGAAGAGATGGGGGCCAAATTGAGGGACAGAGTGCTGCAGAAGCAGGAGTAAGTTGAGTGAGGCCCTGGGTGGGTGGTGGGAGTATCGAGCATGGGTGGTTCATCCAGAGGTGCACTGGGTGGCACTCGGAGTGGGGCTACAGGGGGCTGCAGGCACCCAAAAACTCACCATAGACCCCCCTCCCAGCGCCACCACTACCCGGCCTGACTGCAGTGCAGAGCAGCCCAGACCACTGCTGTGAAGAGCGTGGCACTGCCTTTCCTTTCTCCCACCCTCTTCCCCCCGGGATCTGCATGGAGGGGGTGGGGGACAGGTTGGGGCTGGAAGGCAGCACCGTGCTCTTCATGGTGGCAGTCTGGGCTGCACTGGGCTGCAGTCAGGCTGGGTGGCAGTGCCAGAGTTGGGGATGCTATGGCGAATTTTCAGGTGCCTGCAGCCCCCTGTAGCCCCACCCCCAGTGCTGCTTGGTGCTCCCTGGCCCCATCCCACAGCAGCAGCCAGCCCAGCCAGTGTGCAGATCTGGGGGCACACACCTCCTGTGCCCTCCCGGGCTGCATGCCCCCCGCGGCCCGCAGACTAGCTGCTCACAGCTCTGCCCTGCACCCCAGCTGTGCAGTGCCTGCCCCTGCTCCAGCACCACTCCCTCCCTCCCTGCCATTGCAGGGGGTGGTGGAGATTGAGACCGCACTGGTGAGGGAAGAAGTGGGGCTAGGGCTGGGACCTCGATCTGCACCCCCCACCCCCATGGCCCTTTCCCCTCCCCCCACTGCTTCCCCCACAGACTTACCTGCTAAGGGAGCATGCCCCCAAATAATTTTTTCTCCCTCTGCCTCGATCTGCCTCCCCCTTCCCTCCTCACAGACTTACCTGCTGGGGGTGGCGGCGGTGCACAGTAGATCTCGAGTTGCTTTTAAATGCCAAAAGTGATCTCCTACTTAAAAAGGTTGGAGACCACTGAGCTAATGTAAAGCCCATCATAGTGTAGAAATAGACTGGGTTATTTTTGCTTAGGTGCATCACTTTACTCTTGTCCACATTGAACTGCATCTGCCACTTAGTTGCTCATTTGCTCGATAGTACCAGATCCTTCTGTAGTCACAATTCACCTTGTTCTTTACCACTTTGAATAATTTTGTCACCCACAAACACAGCCACCTGGCTACCCACCCCTTTTTCCAGATCATTTATGAATACGTTAAATAGCACTGGGTCCTCTCTAGAGGCTTTTGTAAATATTGGAGTCATATTGGCATATTAGCAACCCTCCAGTCCTGTGGCACAGAGGCTGTTTTTACTGATAGGTTGCATACTACAATTAGGAATTCAGTGATTTCCGATCTGAGCTTCTTCAGGACCCTAGGGTGAATGCTATTAGGTCCTGGTGATTTGCTACTGTTTAGTTTATCAATTTACTCTACAAACTCATCTGTTGAAACCTCAGTTTGGGTTGGTTCCATTAACTTGTCCCTAGAGACATGTGGATTTGGTAAGTGAATTTCCCTAACATCTTCCACAGTGAAGATGGGTGCATATTCATAAATAGGTGCATTTAGTTTCTCAGCAATTGCCCTGTCATCGTTTAGCCCCTCCTTTTACACCTTGATCATCCAAAGGCCCAACTGACTCCCTGCCAGGTCTTCAGCTTCTAATGTACTTAAAGAAAGTGTTATGGTTACCTGTTGTATCTCTAGTAAGTTTCTTCTCAAGTTCTTTCTTAGTTTATCTTATTATAGTTTTACACTTGATTTGCCAGAGTTTATGCTCTTATTTTGATTTTCCTTATTAGGATTTGACTTCCACTTTTCAAAAAAAGCCCTTTTCTGTTTATTGCTTCTGCAACTCTGCCATTAAGCTGTGCTGACTTTCCTTTGGTCCATTTTACACTATTTTTTCCTTTTTGATTTGTGGTATGCATTTGCTCTGTGCCTCCAATATGATGTTTTTAAGCTCTTCCCATGCTGCTTGCAAATTGTTCACCTTCTAAGGGGCCACTTTTAACTTCTAACTAGTTTCTTCATTTTGATAGAGTCTCACTTTTTAAAGTTATTGGCTATTGTCGTAGATTTTCTTCTGGTCTTCCCTCCTACATGGGTGCCAAGCTTATTTGCTTTGTAGCACTATTGTAGATCAGAACAGTCAAACTCATTCTTTGCACCAAATCATGTACACTACTTAGGACTAGGTCAAGAATGGGCTTTCCTCTTGTAGGTTTCAGGACTAATTGCTTTTATAATGTCAAGAAATTTGTTTTCTGCAACACAGCCTGATGTTAGACCCAATCTTTCTGTGGATAGTGGAATAACCCATTACTACTGTGTTGTCTGCTGTCACAGTACCTCCCACCACCCTTAGCATTTCTAACTCACTACTGCTGTCCTGGTCTGGGGGTCGATAATGTATCTGCAGACACTTTTTTTTTTCCTATTGAAACCTCTAATTTCTATTCACAAAGATGCTATGGTACCTCCCTGATCAGTTGAAAAATCTACCATATTTTATTCATTGGAATCTTTGATGATACTCTGCCACCAGTATGACCTACTCCTATTATTCCTGTATTATTTGTATCCTGGTTTTATAGTATCCCATTGATTTTCCTCCTTCCACCATGTTTCAGAGATACCTATTATGTCCATAGCATTATTTACTGCTAAGCATTCAAGTTCCCCCACCTTTGATCTTAGACTTCTAAAATTAGTTTAAAAACATGTATACTTTGTATTGTTGCCTGGTTGGCTACTTCTGTGTGACCTTTCACTTACTAAAGGTATTTGATTTTGCTTCTCTTCACCCTGTTCCTTATCCCCATTTGTAATGGTTTCACCCATGAAGGGTGTGTCAATCTGAACTGTGTTGTTCTGCACCTGTCAGTTTTTCTCACAGGGGTAGGGAAGTATGTCTCCCAGCATGGCAAGGCCTTACTTCCCCATGGTGGAGAGTTCACTGCTTCTCTGATCTCAGATTAGTTCTTTGTTGTAGATGAGCCAGAACACACCAGAGGTGGAAGGGCTCCATTTTCATCCAGGCTTTGCAGCATGGAGAATGAGGAGCTTGGAAGACTTAGCAATCATTGGAGCTGAACACTCAGCATGGGAGCAGATCCTGGTTCAGTTTTGAATCCAGATGATCAGCTCTTGTTCCCACCTCCCCTTCTGCAGGGCAGAACAGCAGAGTTGAAGTGAGAAGGACCCCATGGTCAGTGATTACTTTATCTACGCTCTCTTCAGTGAAGGAGCTACATTCAAGGTCCTATGGGACAATATCAGGGCATAGACTTTCAATAACTAGATGTCATTAGCAACTATTATCAACAAATAATACTAGGTGCATCTACACGAGACATTAATAGTGTAGTATACTAATTAGCTGTGCAGTAAACATCTTGGTGTCTACACGTGCACCCCTATTACGCTGGAGTAAACTAAATTTACTCCATAGTACTTGTATTTACAAGTACTATCCTGCTGCAGTATAAAAAACTCTGCAGCAGTGCATGTGTAGATGCTGGAAAGACTGGCTGGGGCACAAGGTGCTTTAGTGTGGGAGCTGCCTGCCAGCTAGCCTTGCACTGAAGCTACTTAATGCCCCAGCCAGCCCCTCTGCAGCATGTTGAGCTAGGGGGAGCAGCAGGCTGGCAGGCTGAGCCCTGGGGTCTCCTGCCAATGGGGGATGTTCCGCCTAGGCTCCACATGCTGTGCCTGAATAAACTGCGGAGCTTATTGCTCCAGAGTCAATTGCTCCCAGGCACATGTTCAAACAGCACACCCAGGAGCAATAAACTGCAGAGTTTATTCATGCGCTGTAATAGCATGTGTAGACGTGACCATTATATAGGGAATAGACAGACGTTTAAATACTCTGGTATAACACATATTGGGTTTATATGCTGAGGCAAGCTACCCTGGGATGGGGAATGGACAAAAATATATCTGTTGGGGGGTAGCAAGTTCTACTTGCCATTAAGTATCAGTGGAGTATGTAACAGCAAACCACTTCTCAGGGATGGTAGTGGACAAATGAAACCCAAACCAGCATGCCTTACACAGATTTTACACAAGTTTTATTTCTGATTCTTTCAAGGGCAATTCTCTACTGGACAGGATGAAATTACCTGAGTTAGGGGTATGCGGTGTCTGCTTACTATATTTATTTTGCACTGGTGTAATGATTATTGCACACATGAAAACTTTTCACCTGCTCATACTCCGAGAGTCTCACAATTCCAATGCATTAAAAAACTTATAAAAAAATTGAATACAGTGATTATTTCTAAAGAGCATTTTTCATTCTCTCAGGAAGCTGCTTTGTGATGCTTATCTGTGCCTTGAAGGCTCAGACAGCTCTTGGTTTCATGTTTTATACTAAATAATGTTTGGAGTCATCTCACCCTTGGACAGTGCCTTATATGCTGTAAGTCACAAGGCAGGGAAGGGATGAGGAGGGCTTAGAGAGGGGACATTAAGAAACACCCATGTAGGACATATCACTACTGCTTATCCATGTTGTGGCCGCCCCCGTCGTAGCCCAACACCCCACTATCCAGAGGGGTGACCCAGTGGTAGATTAAAATTTATTGGGGCCCTGGAGGCCTCCCATCAGGTGAGGGCAGGTTTCTTCTGCACGCACCAGGGGGCTGTGGCTGGGCCCGCCTGGCCTCCTCTGCACATCCGGGACAAGCCAGGGGGCGCGATCGTTGCTGAGATTAAGATGGCCCCAGCCCCGACCTGGCTTGGCCCCTCTGCCCAGCAGGGGCTGCGGTCCCCAGGGCTGCAGGACAGGCTGATGCCAAGGCCAGGCCTGGGGGAGGGGTATGGGCTCCGCTCTGCTGCCCCAGTGGGATGGGGTGGTGCTGGGGCCAGTGGCCACCCACAAATGGTGAGGAGTAGGAGTGGGGCTGCCTATGGGTCCTCCTGGCAACAGATGGCCCTGGAAAGGCACCACCACCTGCCTGGAGCCCCACGCCCACCCCTTAGCCTGTGGCCCTGGCCCAGCCAGAGGGAAAGA